>NC_056624.2:158025644-158325644 GCF_002870075.4 Lactuca sativa | reverse complement strand
AAAAATCTGATTTTTGAAAATTCTGTGGAGTTTGCTCGATTGTCCCAAAATAAGTCCCCTGTTCTTGAAGAAAAGGTTGTTGTGTACCAAAAGGTGAGAACAACACCAAATCAAGTATATAAGGTCACAGGAGTAACCGAGCATCAAATAGCCGAACTCACTGCCATTGTGAACGAAGATAACGCAGATGGCTGTGATGAGTTTTTCTGGTCTGCTCCTATAGATAATGCCGACAAAACAGTTGGTTTGTCAGAGAGAACGTCCTGGAAAACTAAAGGAAGATATGTACCAGAGCCGCTGAATAAGCCTGACAACTTTGACGTGCCAAGCACAAGTGGCACAAAAGAAGTACCTGTAGAAGAAGTCACTTCCACAAGCGAAACCTCATTTGTGAAAAGTGAACCGGCTGACAAGAAGCTGAAACAAAAGGCTAACATCCACAGACAACCGAAACAAGTTAAAAATCAAAAGCAGCAGAGGAATCTTAGATACAAAAAGAATCTCTCAGAACGAAAGCAGTTTTGGCGATCTCAAAATGCCCATTTCTCCTATCATGACAAAAATTCAAAGCCAGAGAAAGAGGCTTTCAGTCCGCATGAGAGCAACTGCAACCGAAAGGACAAGTTCGGTCCTGAAAGCAACTGCAACCAAAAGGATAGGTTCGGTTCAGAGAACAATAGCAACCGAAAGGCTAGGTTCGGTCCCGAAAGCAACAGCTACCGAAGATTCAGGTTCGGTCCCACTAATGACCATAAACAAAAGGGTCACTTAGAACCTCAAGTCAGAAAAAACTCCCAGTCTAAATTCTCTCATTCTGATTCTTCTCATTCTCAATCCTTTTCTACACCCAATTCCGCTCCTGTTCAAAATTCAAAATCATCAGCGAACTTGAAAGGAAAATCGAAGATTTCCTCAATCAAGGATAACCAAAAGCAGTCTAATGCTCAAACACCAAAATCTGAAACCAAAACGACTGTAGCAAATCCTAACAAAATAAAAGTGTTCACTATTAAGAAGAAAGATGAAACAACATTAATAAAAAGAACATATCTTGTTGATGTTTCTCTTACTATTCCTGTTCCTATGAAAGGCTCACGTGGACCCAAGAAACTTTGGGTTCCTAAATTTGCTTAATTTTTGCAGGTTATCAGTGACGAGCAGTTCGACGAAGAATGGTACATTGACAATGGCTGCTCTCGTCACATGACAGGAAGAAAGGAAGAGCTAAGGGAGTATCGATCTCTTCAAAATGGTGGTAATGTCAAGTTTGGTAACAATTCCTATGGAACGATAAAGGGTTATGGAATGATAACCAATGGAGACTTCACAATAAGAAAGGTGGCGTACGTTGAAGGGCTACAACATAATCTCATCAGTGTGTCTCAACTTGTAGGCGGTACCGGTCTCAAAGTTTCATTTGACGATGAAGGTTCAGAAATCATAGAGAAGAAATCAAATAGGGTTATTCTCAAATCAGAACGCAAAGGTGAAATGTTTCCTCTAAATCTCAAACCAATCAAAGGAAATCCAACTATATGTCTTTTGTCCAAAGCTCATTCTGACGAAAGCTGGTTGTGGCACCGAAGGCTCTCACATCTCAACTTCAAGGACATTAACAAGCTTGTTACTGGGGGTCATGTACGGGGTCTCCCATTGCTCAAGTTTGAACGAGAACACTTTTGCGCTGCATGTGAAATGGGAAAACAAAGTCGTCAAAGTCACCCATCCATAATAAACACAAAAGTTGTTGAACCACTTGAGTTGATACACATCGACTTGTGTGGTCCATCATCAATCGAAAGCATTGGCGATAGCAAGTATATACTTGTCATTGTTGATGATTTCTCACACTTTACATGGGTGTTCTTTCTGAAGCACAAATATGAAGCTACTCTTCAGCTAAAGACGTTTATCAAGCAGATTGAAGTGCAACTGAGAAAATTCGTTCGCAACATTCGGAGCGACAATGGACTGGAGTTCAAGAACAAAGAATTTGAAGAATTTTTGGCAGAAAAAGGAACCAGTCACAACTTCTCAGCCCCCTACACGCCTCAACAGAACGGAATTGTCGAAAGACGAAACCGATCCTTGTGTGAGGTGGCCCGAACTATGCTCAGTTTCGCTTCTCTTCCTTTATATTTCTGGGCTGATGTTATTGCTGCAACATGTTTTACGCAGAACAGGTCTTATCTCAACAAGCGTTTCACTCTTACTCCTTATGAAATCATCAACAACAGGAAGCCGAACGTTAAATTTTTCCATGTGTTCGGTTCACGATGTTTCATCTTCAACTCCAAAGAACATCGTAACAAGTTTGACATTAAAGTTGATGAAGGAATTTTTCTGGGATACTCTCTTACTTCAAAAGCATACCGTGTTTTAAATAAGCGTTCTAGAAAAATTGAGGAAACATATTATGTGACTTTCGATGACAGCTACGTCAAGAAGCTAAAGACTACTGGAGAAGCAATTGGAGAGATTTTCTCTCAAACAGGTCAAGTCACGGCCCCAATTGCTAATTTGTTCGATCGTTTTGTGGAATTATTCGATGAACCTGAGAAAGCTACTCTCTCGGAAGCCAAGGCAGCAGACAACAAAGTCGATCATCTGAAGCAAATTGTCGAAGATGCAGCCAAATGAGCGGGTAAAGGAAAACAAGTTCTGAACAAACCTCCTCAGCAAGGCGCTTCAGTTGAGGGGGAGAATCAACCGAACTCACAATTTCAGGGGGAGCATTCTATTCCAGTAGCACCCGAAAGCTCTACTACACCCGAAAGTCCTGTAGCACCTGAAAGCTCTGCTACACCTGAAAGTCCTGTAGCACCCGAAAGCCCAACTACACCCGAAAGTCCTATAGCATCAGAAAGTCCAGCTACACCTAAAAGCTCATCAGTCGAGGGGGAGAATTCCGATTTGTTCTACGATGACGATAGTCAATCTGAATCGGAAGAAATGGTCAATGCTGAATTGGATCCATCTTATGATCCAAATTACCCTCCTCTTGTTAAATGGACCAGAGATCATCCTGTATCTCAGATAGTGGGTAATGTCTCTGAAAAGGTCCTGACTCGATCTCAACTGAAGGCAAAGCAATCATCTCTATTCTCCAAAGTTGAGTTATGCATGTATAATTCTTTCGTATCAAAAGTTGAACCGAAGACAGTAAATATTGCTCTTGATCATTCTGACTGGGTTCAAGCTATGCAAGATGAACTCAATGAGTTCAAAAGAAACAAGGTATGGCGCCTCATTCCGACTCCTAAAGATGCCTCCGTTGTTGGTCTCAAATGGGTGTTTAGAAACAAAATGGACAAGGAAGGTAATGTAATTCGAAACAAAGCTCGACTCGTGGTGAAAGGATACTTCCAGGAAGAAGGAATTGATTACGAGGAAACTTTTGCTCCGGTAGCTAGGCTGGAATCTGTTCGAATATTTCTTGCCTACGTTGCACACAAGAACTTCGAGGTCTACCAAATGGATGTAAAATGCGCTTTTCTGAATGGAGAACTTGAAGAAACTGTTTACGTGGAGCAACCTCCGGGGTTTGTCAATGAAAAGCACCCCAATCACTGTTATATTCTAGACAAGGCGGTTTACGGTCTGAAACAAGCGCCTAGGGCATGGTATGAAACGCTAACTAAGTTCTTAAAGTTATCAAAATTCAAACAAGGTTCGGTTGACCCAACCTTCTTTCGTAAGAAGGAAGGTAACCACCTTATGATTGTTCAAATCTATGTCGATGATATCATCTTTGGCTCAACGAATCCTAGCTTAACAGCTGAATTTAGAAAGTTGACGGAGACTAAATTTGAAATGAGCTCAATGGGTCCGATTAACTTTTTCCTTGGTTTAAATATTAGACAGGGACCCGAAGGCATATTCATCAACCAGGAAGCATACACCAAGACTCTTCTTGCTAAATCCGGCATGATGGGAGACTCAAAGGTCAAAGTACCAATGGCATACGGCACCAAACTCACACCATCCTTGGAAAAAACGGCAGTCGATATAATGTTATACCGTTAGATGATTGGTTCTCTGATGTATCTCACAGCTAGCAGGCCCAATATAATGTTTTATGTGTGTTATTGTGCCAGGTTTCAAGCGAATCCTCGTGAACCACACATGCTAGCAGTGAAGAATATACTCCGGTACTTGAAACGAACCACCTCTCTCGGTCTCTGGTATCCATCCAACTCAGGGTTCTTTTTTCAAGCCTATTCAGACGCAGACCTTGGAGGATGTGGTTTAGACAGGAAAAGCACCATAGGAGGCTGTCAATTCCTTGACGGGAAGTTGGTTAGCTGGCAATCAAAGAAACAAACGTGTGTTTCTCTGTCTACAGCCAAAGCAGAGTACATCGCAGCCGCCTCCTATACTTCTCAAGTGATCTGGATCCAAAGCCAGATCCGCGACTATGGTCTAAATATGAAAAAGATCCCACTATATTGCGATTCAGAAAGTGCAATTAGGATCTGTCATAACCCAGTGCAACACTCCAAGACCAAGCATATAGCACTGAGGTATCACTTTATAAAGGATCATGTGGAAGATGGAAACGTCGAAATTCACTTTGTTCGAACCACTGATCAACTGGCCGATGTCTTCACCAAAGCTCTTCCTGAAGCGAGTTTCAACAAAATTCTACAAGGGCTAGGAATGATGGAATCGGAATCAGTACCAAAAACTACTTCTCAAAATTTACAGTCGAAAGCGAAATGAACCGAACGTTCGGGTTCGGTTCCCGTGTGTGCCGAAATAAACCGAACGCTCGGGTTCGGTTCACGTGTGTGCCGAAATGAACCGAACGCTCAGGTTCGGTCATATTCTCTTTTCTTCGCTTGTCACTCAAAGGTAGTCTCTTTGGTTGTAAACCTTTTGTATCCTTTTGAAATTTCATCTCTCTTATTTTCAAAGTCCTTTTCTTTTTCAAACTTATTTTTTTTGCAACCGAAATAGACCGAACGTTCGGGTTCGGTTCCAATTTTTTTGTGCTTAATTTTTTTTGTGTGTTTTATTTTTTTATTTTTTTTCTATTTTTTCAATCTTTTTCTATTTTTTTAAATCAAAAAATTCCAAAAATATTTTTTTATTTTTATTTGTTCGATAATTATTTTTTTTATCTTTGTGGGGAAATTCTTTAATTAGTTAAGCGTCCCTAGAAGCATGCTGATGTATGTGTCCAAAGCCTCAACTGTATTTGTTGCTTTATTTCTTTATCTTTTACACACTAAGCACGAAAATATTTTTGATTTTCCAAAATTCTGGTTTCATAAGTTACAAGCCATTTTTTTTAATGGGATTTGAAGTTATAAAAGGGTTGTGGCTCATATTGTTACACGTGGTCATCCCTATAAAGGGATAAGATGCTGACTCGGGCTGGAGTCCAATCGATTTGATTTTCAAACGGCGCTTGAAGGACAAGCGTGTGAAGTGGAACCGTTTCGTTTAAAAACGGCGCCTGATGGGAAGGCGTGTGCATCGGGACTGTTATTCTCTCTCATGCGTAATCATCGGTGCTACCAACTGTCACGCATCAATCACCTCCGAAAAACCCTTCATATTTCCCTCGAGGATTTGGGAACAGATTCTTCTCTCTCCTCTTCCCATAGTATAAAAGGTAATTTCAACCATTATTTACCTCTTTACTGCACCCGAAAATTCTGAAGCAAGAAAACCTTAGAGAATTCTACTGTTCATCATCTCTCCCAACCTTTTCACTGCAATGGCTGATTCATCATCTGTGCATGCCACTTCCAACATCCTACCGATTCGTCCACAATAGAGTCTGATCATCGATCTTACTCCTCATGCTTTTGATGCCTTCATGTTCCCGATCATCGAATGCCTCAAGTACTCTCCCCTTGCTCCCGCTCTCACCAAAGCTGAAGCTGTTCCTATGGAGTGTTTATCCCAAATTTTCGCCACTGCTCATTACGACAAGTCTGTCGATAGGATCTTCTTCGACATTCTTGATCACAAGGCGTCAATCTCCAAGCAGCGGTTCTGCTCACTTTTAGGGTTTGAACCTGATTCATCTAGGGTTAACCCTGAATCCATTCCAGTGGGTCACATGTTCTCTATGTTCTATAATATGGGATATACTGAGGTGCTGACAACGGTCACCAAGTTCAAGAAATCGTGCCTGCCTCCTTAGTGGAACGGGTTATTTACTGTGTTGTTCAAAGGGTTATATGAACGCAGTGCCGGATTAGACGGAGCGAGTCGTCTGTTCATCACGATTATTTATGGGGTTTACAACGGTATCAATCTGGACTATGGGTCAGTCCTATGGCAGTAGCTAATTCAGAGTCTAGCTTCTACATCTTGGCATTCCGAAATCTCCTATGCTCGCTTCTGGACTCTAGTCACAAAATGGGTGATGGACAAGTATCACGTCCCCATTGTTGCTAGTTCTCCACTATCTTCGATTGGTACTTTCCATACCATGGAGATCATAGTCTCCGATGCATCCAAATTTCAATTCATTGGCTCCATCCCTGGGTCGATGTTTGGAGATGTTCCTGCCGACAGCCGTATCATTCGAACTTACAAGGAGTTTCGTAGTTCTGGTCCTAGAGAGCTCACTCCTGAGATGATAAAATCCATTCACGAAGTTGACAAGCCTGCTCCAAGGGGAAAGAAGAATGAAAAGAGCAAAGACAAGCAGGTTGGCAAGGGAGCGAAAGGCCCTTCTCCCAAGAAACGTAAAACTACAAGGGCTGTACAATCTCCTCCGCCAAAGAAGAGAAAAACCCAACCCAGGCGAAAGCTGATAATCGCATCCTCCTCAAGCGAATCTGAGGAACAAAGTTCTGACTCTAAAGAGTCCCTCCGTGGTAATACTCCACCACGATTGCCTACCCCAGAAGTTCATTTTTCCAGTTCACCTATCTCTTATCCACCTGTCACCATTCCTATTTTCATTCCCCTCATAACCTCCACCACTCAAATAACACCTACCTCTATCCCGGTACCCCCTCCCATTTTTACAGAAGCTACCACCACAACCGCAAAAGTAAGAACCAACGTATCTAATACGGGGGCTCCTACTGACGCACCCAAACCTACCTCAGCACCCGAACCCACTCCCACTACCGAACATACATCACAACCCGAACCTACTTTCGCTACCGAGCCTCCACCCTCATCTCCTGCTCAGCCAACAGAGAGTGAAGAACCATTTCTTGGTGGGGAGGACATGACATTTGATTCGGTCAATTACAGTCCGTATCAGGTGTAGAGTGACGACGATGATGATGCTCCCGTCACCAAAAAGCATCTCAAGGAGCTTCATGAGAAGATAGATTCGCTCATTGCCTCCTCTTCTTCATCACAGTCTACCATTTCTGAAGCTGCTATTCAAAAGATTGTTGATGCTTTTTCCAAATCTCACGAAGTTTCTTTAAGCTCAGCTACTGCAGCCATTGATGCTTCCACCAAAGCCTGTGCTGCTGCGACCGAAACAGTCGAAAAACTATTTACTGATGCTTCTTTACTTTTACAGTCTTTACAGGAGACTGCAGATGCCACCAAAACGAAGCTTGACCCCATTGTCAACCAGCTGGCTACCTCAGTTGCCTCAGAACTGAAGTCTTTCACCACTCTTCGTCAAACTCTCTCCGACGACAACTCCTCGTTTAAGGCGACGATTGGGGAGCGATTGACTAAGATCCATGAAGATCTAGCCGCTGATAACTCTCTCATGGACGCTCTTGCCCGAAAGACCACTGCCCTCAAGATCAAGAATCTTCACCTCTCCAATTCTCAAAAGGAGATTGAGTCTCTTCGATCTGAAAGATAGGTGATTTCATCTGGTGTTTCAGATGTCCACGCAGCTCTGTCAAACATCCTGGAAGCCCATGACCCGATACTAAACTATTCGGTGAGGCGTGCTCTTGCAGAAAAGCTCTCTCCCGCCCTTGCACTTCTAAGCAAGATTGAAGGGCTCCTTGACTTCGTGTCCATTCCGAAACAAGGGGGAGAAAATGTATCTCAACCGCCTCCTACTTCTACAGCAACAAAAACAACCAAACCTCCTTCAACAGGCCAAGCCTCAGGTTCGGGTGTCAAAGATAAAAGGAAACAAGTTGCAGAAGATAGTGATGAAGATAAAGAGACCATTGTTGATCTTTTGAAAAAGCAAGGTCGAGATAAAGATGCCGATATCAGCGCTCGGGTTGCTAGAGAGGCTGAAGAGGCTGAAAGAAAACAGAAAGAGGCTCACGACCTTCTCGAGAGTAGGAAAACTCTTTTTCCTCTGTGGACTCTTGAGAAGTTGCTGAAAGAAGCCATTGAAACTCCAAGCATCTTTTGGCTCGAACCAGTGATCTCACTAGATCGCTGTAATACTGTCGATTCTCAGTTCGACATGCCACTGACCCGAAAGGCCTTCATCTTCCATGCCTTTGACAACATTGCTGAGTTCCCTCATCCTCATCCAAAGGTTGACCGGGATTTAGTTGAATTCTATCTCAGGGCTACTCAACCACAGTATCAAACATGGAGCGCTCAGAAGATAATCAATGTTCGGGTCCTTAAGCCATTTCGGGAAGGGAACTTCACGAACGTTCGGTTCAAGGTGCTGAGAGGATCTGCCAAGACTGAACATGCTCTTTCGCTTGCTGATCTTCCCAATTTGAATCCACATGATTGGATAATTCTGCACAACATCCTTCTCACAAATGAAGCGGAGTATGGTCCGATAATTAATCACTTTAAGAGGATGTTTGTTTGCTACATCATGGAAGTCGCCAAAATGGATCAGGAGATTGCCAGAATCTTCAAGAAAAAGCCTACCATTTCTCCTGTTGGCTCGACAAGTGACCTAAACATGATGCAGATGGAGAAGATAAACCCGAAGAGAAATTATGTTATGTTTACCAGAAACGAAGGCCAAAAATGCCTGTTCGCTTTGGCAGACAAACATCTCTATACCACTGCATGCCTGGAACATGTTTTGAGTATCATTCATCATTGCAAGCAAAACTCAGCAGATGACAAGAAGTACTTTGATGATATGATTCAGTGGTACATCCGCTTCAGACAGACAATTCTCGCTATTATCCCACGTCTGTTTGACACCACTAAGAAGGTTCCAGCAGCTGGACCCAGCAAGAAGAAGTAATAGTCTCGCTCCAATTGACGCAAAGGGGGAGATTGTTAGGTCCAGTTAGTGTTGCGTCTTTGGGCTCGTTAGCTAGTCCAGTTTTGTCTCCAGTATGGGCCTGTCCATCCGTGAGTTCTTTGTAGGGTTTATTATATGTAGATGCTTGCATGCATCCTAGAACGTAAGATTTGATAGAGATTTTACACCATTCATCGTTCTTATCTTTTGTAACTCTAGAATCCTCTACAGTGGAAGTTCTTAATCGAGCTCTGCTGAGGATTGAAGTAATTGAATCATTTGACATATTCAGATTCATTCTCGTGCTTTATCTTACTGTTTTCGCATTCTTTATTTACCTGTTAGAAGATGTAATTGATCAAAGAGTTCTATAAACTCATCACAAAGTACAAGGAATACTTGTACTCAAAAACTTGTTTTACATGTGTTATGTTTTATGTTTCATATTTTTTTTAACATTGACAGTCGTAACAAACAACCGTTCGAACTTGCAGAACACATTATCATATTATTTGTGAAAAACGTTATAAATTGTTGTACTTTATATTTTCACAAATGGTTTTCCACATTATAACAGTTAAAAGCATAACCTTTGAACTTTGAACATGAAACCTAGTACATTGTTTTGTCCTCGGTAACATTCCACAGAGATACGCGAGTGGAGGATCATCGTTTGTAACAGGATCTTTCTGTATTATTACTAGTAAATTTGTTATTCCTATAAATTGGAGACATGTCCTCGGGAACACTCCACAGAGATACGCGAGTGGAGGACCGCTTCTGTAACCAGAATCTCTTAGATAGGGAGCGTGACTTGAGTGTATAGATCTATACGGGGCTGACTACCCCGCACCTGGCTGCTAGCTATAGCCGAACCAAAAGGTTCAAGGGTGACGAAAGTCATAAAGTGATTTGGACTACTTATTGCAATATCTAGTCTATCGTATGGTTATGGAACTCGCAATTTGGATAACAAAGATTTACTTGTTAGTAATAATGGATTCAGTAACTAGTTTACTTTATACTTATTAGTTTTATATATGTGTTAAAACTAATACTTATCACAAGGATAATCTGGTTTTCAGTATACATCTTTTACATTACATTTCGGATTGGTAACCAAATTTTAGGAAAATATAGGATTTTCTTGGGATAACAGTTGTTCATAACCATAATCAAGTAACAAAGCAGATAATTAAACTTTACATATAAGAAAATATGGGATTTTCTTGGATACATAACTTTTTCAGAAACCGAAAGGAAACTTGTACATTTTCAGAAAACAAACCGCCTATAAACTCACTAGCTTTATGCTGATTTTCAAACTGCTTGTATTCTCAGGTCCGCATTAGACAAGTACCCGACGATCCTTTTTGGCGAAGACGGAGTACGTAGAAGACACGTCTTACTTTTGTTTATATATATATACATATGTATCACACTTGTAACACTTGACTTTCAAACAAATGTAAATTTTCATATGTAATGTAATGGTTGTTTACTTTGCTTACTATGTACATTGGTTATGATATTCAACATGAAGTCACCTCCGCCCCGGAACGTTTCCTCCCTGGGTTTCGGGGTGTGACAGATTGGTACCAGAGCCCTTGTTTATAGTGAATAAAGTATACCAAACCTTACATGGTATAAGACTATAAACACTAAGGGGCCTAAGTGCTCTGAACTAAAAGTATACTTCAAAGTATAAGTATTTTCGAAAGTATACAAGTATACCTAACCGTCGAGATCAGTAACTACAAGTAGAACAAAACATAAGTAAATGGGTGTTGTATGTTGCGGTTAAACCTGGGCAGTTATGTAGTCGTGTCTAGGATCAATATAGCCTGGCCAACTATATTCATTCGAGACACGGCCAACATGTGCCTGGGAGTGACTATGGTGTTCAGCATGCTTAAAACTTACCCTAATACCCCAAACATCGAACCATGGTCGTAGCGAATCATGAAATACTATGGGAGTATTTCTCGAGCCAATCCTTTGTAGAAATCCTCATTCAAGCGTTGCTCCTTGAACATTCCTTTAGCGATAATTTGTCTGCTTTCATAACTCTTTCCTGCTTTATCACTTATTCAGAATATATATCTGTCATATCTCTTGATTCAATTCAGAGGACTTACCATCCTCTCTTTCCTGTTCTTATTAGATCAAGATGCCCCCAAGGAAGAGACCCAGCTCAAAGACCAACAACCCTCCGCCACCACCTCCTCCTGAATTTGATCCTGTGATGTTCCAGGCAGCTGTAACTGCCGCGGTAGCAGCTGCTATGTCTCAAATGAACACCAGTGGTTCCGGTGGTTTGGGATGTGGTACCCAAACCCAAAATCAAGAAGGCAGTCAGGGACACCGAAAGGAGGGTTCCTACAAAGATTTCATGAACACAAAACGCACGTCCTTTGATGGCACTGGAGGTGTCATTTCCCTCACCTGATGGTTTGAGAAAATCGAATCTATCTTTGAAATCTGTGCCTGTTCGGAATCCGACAAAGTAAAGTTTGCCGCCTGCACCTTTATCAATAAGGCACTGACTTGGTGGAATGGCCGAGTCAAATCCTTGACCCTACCTGTAGCCAATGCTATGGGTTGGGAGGCCATGAAGGAACTTATTCTAGCTGAGTACTGCCCTCGGGGCGAAATACAGAAGTTAGAGCACGAGCTCTGAAACCTGAAGATGAAGGGTTCTGATATTGCCGCATACACTTCGAGATTTGATGACCTGGTACTACTCTGTCCGGGATTGGTTACCCCAGAGAGTAAGAAGATAGAGAGATTTATTTGGGGGCTGACCCAACTGACCAAAGGAAATGTCTTATCTGCGAGGCCGGACACATATGACAGTGCCAAAAGCTTAGCCCAGACTCTGATTGACCACAGTGATGACCACGAGGAAGAAACCACTACTCCTGAACCGACCAAGAGGAGTGGTGAGAAAAGAAAGTTTTGGAAGAAAAAGAAGAGTCAGTATTCTCAAGGATCCTCAATCAAACAGCAGACTGTAGCAGTCCATGCTGCTACTACCCCTGTTGTTGTTGCTTCTGTTGTGGGATCCACAGCTCAAACACCTACTAGCAGGTATGCTGGTAACCTTCCCCAGTGTGAAAAGTGTAAATACCACCATAAACCCGGCCCCTGCTGTGAGCTATCATGCACCAACTGTGGTAAAAAAGGACATACGGCCTGATTCTGCAAAACACCAGCCCAATCCACAAATCAGTCTTCTGGAGCAGGTGTTGGTCAAGCCTGCTATAATTGTGGAGAAGTTGGGCATTTCAAGAGAAACTGCCCCAAGAAGGTGACAACTGATAATATCGGAAGAGTCCTAGCCATGGGACGGGAGGAGGCGGTCGCCGATCCCACCGTTGTTTTGGGTACATTCCTTCTCGACAACTCTTATGCTAGTATTCTTTTCGATTCGGGTGCTGAAAGAAGCTTTGTTAGTCATTCGTTCAAACATAACCTTAGACATAATCCTCAATTATTAACCGAAATGTTTACCGTCGAGATGGCTAATGGTGAGAAAGAAAACGCTCGCAATATATTCATAAGTTGCACCCTTACCCTGAACGATCATTCATTTCCCATCGATCTTATGCCAGTCTCCATAAAGAGTTTTGACATTATCATTGCATGGATTGGTTGAGTCCCAATCATGCTGATATCCTTTGCTACGAAAAAGCCATCCGTCTTAATCTTCCTACGGGTCAAACTCTAACAATTTATGGTGATAAGCTTAGTTCCAATCTTCGTATCATTTCCTGCACAAAGCTCAAAAGCTTTTGCGGAAGGAGTGTCAAGCATTCCTAGTCCATGTCATTAACGAGAAACAGGAAGTTAAAGACCTCGCGAGCATCCCCGAAGTCTGCAACTTTCCTGACGTCTTTCTCGAAGAGCTCCCGGGAATTCCTCCTGAACGTCAAGTTGAGTTTCGCATCGACCTAATCCCTAGAGCTACCCCCTAGCCAAGTCTCCATATCGTTTAGCTCCAGCAGAAATGCAGGAGTTATCTAGCCAACTCAACGAGTTACTCAGCAAAGGGTTCATCAAACCGAGTTCCTCACCCTGGGGAGCTCCGGTTTTATTTGTAAAGAAGAAAGATGGATCCTTCCGAATGTCCATCGACTATTGTGAACTAAATAAATTGACCGTCAAGAACCAATATCCTCTTCCTCGAATCGATGACCTCTTTGATCAACTTCAGGGAGCTAGCTATTTCTCAAAAATAGACCTTGAGTCAGGGTACCATCAGCTTCGAGTTCATGAGAGTGATGTTTCCAAAACAGCTTTCAGGACTCGGTATGGACACTACGAGTTTGTAGTGATGCCCTTCGGTCTAACCAATGCACCGGCTGTGTTCATGGACCTGATGAACCGGGTGTGTCGTCTTTTCTTAGACAAGTTCATTATAGTGTTCATTGACGACATACTTGTCTACTCCAGAAGCGAAGAAGAACACAAACAACACTTAAGGTCAGTGTTGGAAACCCTTAGATCCGAAAAGTTGTACGCAAAATTTTCCAAGTGTGAATTATGGATCCGGAAGGTGACTTTCCTCGGTCACGTAGTAAGCGAGGAGGGTATTCATGTGGATCCTTCCAAGATTAAAGCGATAGAGAATTGGTCGGCACCGAAGACACCCACAGAAATCCGTCAATTCTTGGGTCTCGCCGGCTATTATCGGAGGTTCATCCAGAATTTTTCCAGAATCGCCAAACCTCTAACCACTCTAACACAGAAAGGTGTACCCTTTTGATGGAGTGAAAAGAAAGAATCCGCGTTCCAAACGTTAAAGCGAGCTTTGTGCAGCGCACCAGTCCTGTCCCTGCCCGAAGGAACAGAGGACTTCGTTGTTTATTATGACGCGTCTAACCAGGGCTTATGTTGTGTGCTTATGCAAAGAGGAAAAGTAATTGCTTATGCCTCGAGACAACTAAAGGCACATGAGGTCAATTATACCACACACGACTTGGAGTTAGGAGCCGTAGTCTTTGCACTGAAGATTTGGAGACATTATCTCTACGGAACCAAGTGTACGATCTTCACTGACCATAAGAGCCTGTAACACATCCTTGATCAGAAAGACTTAAACATGAGGCAACGGCGATGAGTAAAGCTACTCAATGACTATGAGTGTGAGATCCGCTACCATCCCGGCAAGGCCAATGTAGTAGCAGATGCCCTTAGCCGAAAGGAAAGTTCAAGACGTAAAGTGAGGACACTGACGATGACTATCCATTCCCATTTGTCCATGCAAATCCGAGACGCCCAGTTAGAGGCCCTCAAACCAGTGAACGTGTCAAACGATGCCTTGAGGGGAATGGATAAGAAACTTGAGATCAGAGATGATGGAGTCTACTGTTTCATGGACCAAATTTGGACCCCAAAGTTCGGAGGATTTAGGGAAGTTGTCATGGAGGAAGCACACAAGACCAGATACTCTGTTCACATGGGTGCGGATAAGATGTACTTGGATCTCAAGAAACAATACTGGTGGCCAAACATGAAATCCGAGATTGCTACATTCGTGGGCAAGTGCCTGACTTGCGCCAAGGTGAAAGTTGAGTACCAGAAACCCTCAGGTCTACTCCAACAGCCCGAAATACCTGAATGGAAATGGGAGATGATTACCATGGATTTCATCACCAAGTTACCCAAATCTCCGAGTGGGTACGATACCATTTGGGTAATCGTCGATCGTTTGACAAAATCCGCTCACTTCATTCCGATTAAAGAATCGTTCAAGATGGAAAGACTCACGCGGATCTACATCCAGGAGGTAGTTCGACTACACGGTGTACCTACGTCCATTATCTCGGATCGAGATAGCAGGTTTACCTCCAGATTTTGGCAGTCCCTTCAGAAGGCTCTTGGAACCAAACTAGACATGAGCACGGCTTATCATCCTCAGACCGACGGACAGAGTGAGAGGACTATCCAAACTTTGGAGGATATGCTTAGAGCATGTATCATTGATTTCGGAAAGTCGTGGGAGACACATCTATCTTTGATAGAGTTCTCGTATAACAACAGTTACCACACCAGTATCAAGGCTGCTCCGTTCGAGGCCCTCTACGGTCGCAAGTGCAGATCCCCTCTGTGCTGGGCCGAGGTAGGAGACACACAGCTAGCCAAGAGTCGATTCCCCGACTGTGCTCTCACTGGTCCTGAAATCATTCACGAAGCCACTGTAAAGATCATCCAAATCTGGGAACGATTGAAAGCTTCACGAGATCGCCAAAAGAGTTACACTGATATGCGACGGAAACCTCTGGAGTTCCAGGTTGGAGACAGTGTCCTGTTGAAGGTCTCGCCCTGGAAAGGCATGGTACGGTTTGGAAAACGTGGGAAACTTAACCGGAGATACATTGGACCTTTTGAGATCCTCGCCAGGATCGGTCCTGTAGCCTATAAACTCCAACTACCCCAAGAACTTAGTAACATCCACCTCGTCTTTCATGTCTCGAACCTTAAAAAGTGCTTATCCAATGAAACCCTCGTGATTCCTCTAGATGAGATCGAGATCAACGAAAACTTGAACTTCGTGGAGGTACTGATTGAAATCATGGATCGAGAGATCAAACGCACAAAGCAAAGCCGCATCCCGATAGTGAAGGTTCGCTGGAATGCCAAGCGGGGACCGGAATTCACTTGGGAGCGTGAAGACTCGATGAAACAGAAGTATCCGCATCTATTTCCATATCCATGATTTGTATCTTAATCTTGAATTTCGGGACGAAATTCCCTCTAACGGGGGGATAATGTGACAACCCAAAATTCTTTCCATTATTGTAAACTGTTCCGTTAATAAATTCGTCGTTTTTCAAATTATTTCCGTTTACGTTATTAATTAAGTCATTAAATTTGGATCGTTTATTATGACTTAATGGGTGCTCAAACACATTAATAACATAAAATAATATTCCAAATTAACAATTAGAAAAATTATAGTTTCGACCATATCGGGTTACGGCAACTTTATCGGGTGCGACCAAAAGCATCATATAACGTCAGTATCGGGTAGAATTCCGCCGGGTCTCAAACCCAACCCCTATATAAAGTTTGAGTGGACAACTTTTGAAGACTTTTGCCCATCTCACAACTTTCTCTCACTACTCTCTCTCTCTCTCTCTCTAGAACTCGAAATTGGTCCAAAACTCCTCCTTTCAAGCTTCATTTCGGTAAGGAATCTATCCTAGCATGTTTCTAAGCTTGTTTATCTTTCAAATTTGTGTTTAAATTACTTAAAACACTCATAAACATGTGTTTACGGTTTGGGAACCCTCCCAAAACCATGAACTCCTCTAAAGAGGGTTTTGAAGCCCCAAAACCCCTCTAAATCACTTCCAGTGCTTAGTTAAGACCTTTGGACTTGCATGCATGAGCTTAGGACCCCAAAATCGCACCATTTGAGGCATGGACATGAGTTTACGGTCCAAGATCATGGTTGGACCGTAAACCCTCATTCATAGACCTTAAACACCTTTTAGGGTGTTAGTTTGCCCCTAAACACCTCCAATGAACTCAATGAGTACATAGAACCTTAAAATCCTTCAAGAAATGCACCAAATCTTACACAAATGGGAAAAACTTGAGTTTACGGTCCAAGAACATTCTTAGACCGTAAACTCATCTCCTTAAACCATAAACTCTTCAAATGGGTGTTAAAGTGCCTTTAACACCTTGTATGGCTTGGAATTGAACCTAGAACCTTGTATGCTTAACATTCAACCACTAAAACCCATGAATCATGGGCAAACATGAGTTTATGGTTGTAAACTCATGTGTTTAAGGTAGTAAACTCCCAAGAACATCTTCATAGACCCTAAACTACTTTTCCAAGGTCCATTCAAGTCCCAATCACTTCCTAAGTCATGGAATCAACCCTAGAACCTTCCCATGTGCATTGTAATTGATCTAGGACCACCAAATCACATTAAAACTTGGCACACAAGAGTTTACGGCTGTAAACTCATATTTTACTGCCGTAAACTCCTCAAATGGTCCTTAAGGTGCTCAAATCTCATTCAAAAGCCTTGAAACCAAGTCTAGCATCAACCTACAAGTGTTATAAGGCCATTTAGCAACCAAGAACATCACCACCATGAGTTTATGGCCGTAAACTCATGGGGAGTTGGTTATTTGGACAGTAAACTCCTAAAGGAGTTTACTCTTGGGGAGTAAACTCCATATCCAAACCATACACATCCATAGATGCTACCCGGGTCACTCCAAACACTTGAATTGAAGTGTTTTCGCGTCTAGAAGTGTTTAATCTTATCTAATTAGTGGATTGAAGTCTAATTAGATACAATTATGTATCATTTCATATTACATAGGAACCTCACGCGTTATCAATCCCCGAACTGTCACTTAGAATCGAAATCGACTTGTTTCCCGACTGGTGAGTTCATACCCCTACCCTTTTTCAATGTTTTTCACTGTTTTCAGGGGGAATACAAGCAAAGTACAAGGAATACTTGTACTCAAAACTTGTTTTACATGTGTTATGTTTTATGTTTCATATTTTGTTAACATTGACAGTCGTAACAAACAACCGTTTGAACTTGCAGAACACATTATCGTATTATTTGTGAAAAACGTTATAAATTGTTGTACTTTATATTTTCACAAATGGTTTTCCACATTATAAAAGTTAAAAGCATAACCTTTGAACTTTGAACATGAAACCTAGTACATTTTTTTGTCCTCGGTAACATTCCACAGAGATACGCGAGTGGAGGATCATCGTTTGTAACAGGATCTTTCTGTATTATTACTAGTAAATTTGTTATTCCTATAAATTGGAGACACGTCCTCAGGAACACTCCACAGAGATACGCGAGTGGAGGACCGCTTCTGTAACCAGAATCTCTTAGATAGGGAGTGTGACTTGAGTTTATAGATCTATACTGGGCTGACTACCCCGCACCTGGTTGCTAGCTACAGCCGAACCAAAAGGTTCAAGGGTGACGAAAGTCATAAAGTGATTTGGACTACTTATTACCATATCTAGTCTGTCATATGGTTATGGAACTCGCAATTTGGATAACAGAGATTTACTTGTTAGTAATAATGGATTCAATAACTAGTTTACTTTATACTTATTAGTTTTATATACATGTTAAAACTAATACTTATCACAAGGATAATCTGGTTTTCAGTATACATCTTTTACATTACATTTCGGATTGGTAACCAACTTTTAGGAAAATATAGGATTTTCCTAGGATAACAGCTGTTCATAACCATAATCAAGTAACAAAGCAGATAATTAAACTTTACATACAAGAAAATATGGGATTTTCTTGGATACATAACTTTTTTCAGAAACCGAAAGGAAACTTGTACATTTTCAGAAAACAAACCGCTTATGAACTCACCAGCTTTATGCTGATTTTCAAACTGCTTGTATTCTCAAGTCCGCATTAGACAAGTACCCGATGATCCTTTTTGGCGAAGACGGAGTACATAGAAGACACGTCTTACTTTTGTTCATATATATATATATATATATATATATATATATATATATATATATATATATATATATATATATATATATATATATACATATGTATCACACTTGTAACACTTGACTTTCAAACAAATGTAAATTTCCATACGTAATGTAATGGTTGTTTACTTTGCTTACTATGTACATTGGTTATGATATTCAACATGAAGTCACCTCCGCCCCGGAACGTTTCCACCCTGGGTTTGGGGGTGTCACACTTCTAGACTTCTAGCATGAAGCCTTATGATGGAACTACGGATCCTAAAGAGCACGTAGCATAGTACCGAGAAAGGATGGAGATCATTCCCATCCCAGTACACTTAAAGGAAGCTTGCGTATGCAAAGGCTTTGGTTCAACCCTCATGGGACCAGCTCTTAAATGGATGCTAAAAATTCCTCCTTATTCTATTACTTCATTTGCACATTTAGTCACTATTTTCAATAACCAGTTTTCTTGTAGCAGAACCTTTGAGAAGATCACTAGTGATCTCTATTGGGTGGTTTAGGATCCTATGGAACGAATTAGGGATTTTGTTAACAGGTTTGGCAGGGAAGCTCTGAGCATCCCCAACATTGACATGGCGACTGTTGTGGAGGCCTTCAAGATGGGTCTAAGGAAGGATTCACCCTTCTATGAAGATCTCATGATGACTCCATGCAAGAGATTGGACAAAGTTAGGTGCCAAGCATTGAGGTTCATAAGGCTTAAAGAGGATAAAGAATTCAAGAAGAGGAACAACCCTTCGAGTCAATATGAGAATCCCAATAGGAAGGTCGAATCCTCGCCTCCAAGATCCTACAAATCGAAGCCCTATTCCAAACCATATCATCACCGGGTTAATGCCCTCGAAGATGAAGGAGAGGAAGAAGAACCTCCTAAGATTGTTGACTATTGTTTTTATGTGGATGTTTCAGGTTCAATCTATGTTATGCAGGATCTCGAAGACAAAGCAAGGTGGACAAAGAAGGATAACAAGTACACCAGTTGGAAAGACAAATCCAAATGGTATGCTTACCATATAGATTTCAGTCACATGACGGAGGATTGCATAGCCCTATGAAAGGAGATCAGCTACCTCCTTAGCAAAGGGGATCTTAAAGAAATCCTCGGAAGAATGAAAGAAAAGTCCAAGGAGAACAACCAGGATGGTCACAAGATCCCGAGGAAACCAGGATCTCCACCCTAAATGCCAAGATAATTAACGTTATCTCAGGAGGATCTAACATTTATGGTACTTTTTATTCTCAGGCTAAAAGACAAGCCAAGGTCTCTAAAACAGAAAAGGAGGATGACCACAAAAGAATAGCTCAGTTAGAAATGAAAAGGAAACCACGTTTGACGAGACGGACAAGGAAGAGATCCAGGATCCTCACCATGACGAACTCGTGATAATGTTGTACATTGCCAACCACTTCTTTAGAAGGATCCTTGTTGACGGAGGATCCTTGGTCAACATCATATTCTTGGTCACACTGAAGAGGATGAACATTCCGGAGTCGGAGATAATCAAAAGATTGTCAGTCCTCATAGGATTTAGCGGAGAAATGAAACATACCATCGGGGAGATAAAGCTACCGATATACATAGAGGGGGTAAAATCTATACAAAATTTATGTGTTATTGACACCTTATCTTCTTATAATGTGATATTAGGTAGACCATGGATCCACGAGATGAATGCAGTTCCATCAACATATCATCAGTGTGTAAAGATGCCTACTCTATGGGGAACCGTGAAGATCATGGGAGATCAACATGAGTCAAAGGAATGTTATCGATGAAACCCCAACAAGCAGCAATTAAGGCAGGGGCACGACATGTTATAGAAATGATGGAGAAAAACGTGAAGTTCCCCTGAGTAGCATGGATCCTAAAGCCAAGGTCCTCATAGGATCCTCAATAACAGAGAAAATTGAGTAAGATCTATTAAACGTCCATCAAACCAAAAGCAAGACGTTCGCATAGAAACAAAAGATATGACAGGTATAGACAAGAGTATTATCACTCACAAACTTAATATTGATCCTTCTTTGAGACCGATACATCAAAAGAGAAGGAAGTTTGCAACTGAAAGGAATCAGATCATCCAAGAAGAAGTGGAAAAGCTCCTCAAGACAGGGATGATCAAGGAAGTGAATTTCCTAAGATGGCTAGCTAATGTAGTTGTCGCACAGAAGAAGAACAACAAGTGGTGAGTATGTGTAGACTACACGAATCTTAACAAGGCTTGTTCTAAGGATCCTTTTCCTCTACCACACATTGACTCCATGATAGATGCAACAGTTGGCTACGAACTCTTAACCTTCATGGATGCTTCAGCAGGATTCCAACAAATCCAGATGGAACCATCCGATCAAGAAGATATAACATTTATAACACCAAAAGGTATATATTGTTACACTGCAATGTCTTTTGGTCTTAAAAATTCAGGTGCAACATATCAAAATTGGTGAACCGGACGTTTAAAGACAAGTTGTGGGAAACCATGGAGGTCTACACTGACGACATGGTGGTGAAGTCCATGAAAGCTGAAGATCATCTCAGGGATCTCAAAGAAGATGTCGACATTCTAGATAAATACAACATGAAGTTGAATCCATCTAATTGCCACTTTAGGATGAAGTCAGGAAATTTCCTTGCATATATGGTAACCGAGAGAGGAATAGAAGCAAGCCCGAAGCAGATCAAAGCAATCATTGAGCTGAAATCTCCATCTTCAACAAAAGACATCCAAAGGCTAACCGAAAGAGTAGTAGCACTCGACAGGTTCATTTCAAGATCCTCAGAAAGGTGTAAGCCCTTATATGATATATTGAAAAAGAACAAGAAGTTTGAATGGACCAAAGAAC
Source organism: Lactuca sativa (assembly GCF_002870075.4). Classification (NCBI taxonomy): domain Eukaryota; kingdom Viridiplantae; phylum Streptophyta; class Magnoliopsida; order Asterales; family Asteraceae; genus Lactuca; species Lactuca sativa. The sequence continues at coordinate 158,304,138 of NC_056624.2, read as the reverse complement.
ACAAAGAAGCTTTTCAAGAACTCAAAAGATACTTAAGTTCTGCGCCACTGCTAGTGAATCCTATAAAGAACCACTTCTCCTCTACCTCTCGGTATCCTCAAGTGCGGTAAGTGCTGTCCTAGCCAAGGATCTTAACGGAAACCAACATCCTATCTACTATGTAAGTAAAAGTCTTTTGGATCCTGAGACCAGGTATTCTCATCTTGAAAAATTAATTATTGCATTAGTAACTGCTTCTACTAAGTTAAGACATTATTTCGAGACACATACTATACATGTGAAAACTAATTATCCTATTAAGAATGTGATGAGAAAACCATAGATGTCAGGAAGGATGGCAAAATGGTCAGTGAAGTTAAGCACGTTTGACATCAATTATGAGCCAAGATCCGCCATAAAGTCACAAGCATTAGCAGACTTTGTGGCGTACTTTAGTGATGATCCACAAAACGAAGTAGACATTGAAACTAAACAACTCCTAGAAGATGAACACTTGGGAAAATGGAAACTATTCACGGATGGAGCTTCAAACCAAAAAGGAACCAGGATACGGATCATACAAAAATCTCCACAGGGGGGCATCCTACCCCAGACAGTTAGTCGTGAATTCAATGCAACCAACAATGATGCGGAATATGAAGCACTCATCATGGGACTACAATTTGCTAAGGATCTTCAAATCAAGGATCTTCAGGTATTTGTTGATTCTTTATGATTAACTAATCACTTCAATGGATTTTATGCAGTGAAAGGTGAAAGATTAGCATTATACCTCAAGATCCTCAAAAAATTAGCCTCTGATTTTGAAAATTTTAGCCTAACCCATGTTCCCAGAGAAGAAAACACAGAAGTAGATGTATAAGCCAACTTAGGATCCTCCCTATGGATCCCACCATAAATGAATATCTCTATATCCCACATAATAACTCCAGCTATAGAAGCCTTTTCCGACAAACCTAATGATCCTGAACAACTAATAAGTGTAGCATCCATCAGAGATCCTGACCCTCAGATCCCTCCTCAAAGGGATCCCGACGAACAGGATCCTCGAAGAAGTCCACGATCATGGATCTAACCCATTATGGAGTATCTCCAAAATTTCATGATCCCAACATAAGAAAAAAGCAAATGAGCATTCAGAACAAGAGTCTCAAGATTCGTAATAATCCAAGGTAAACTCTATAAAAAGTCTATGGCAGGTGTATACCTTAGATGTTTGGAAGATCCTGAAGCTGCAAAAGTCTTGAAGGACATACATGAAGGAGACTATGGCAATCACACTGGGGGATGATCCTTATGCTCCAAGGTATTGAGAAAAGGATACTACTGGCCAACCATGAAGAGAGATTCTTTGCTACTTGCTCAATAGTGTAATGCTTGCCAAAGACAAAGCAATATCCTACATCAACCGGCAGAACCTCTACATCCTATTATCTCTCTATGGCCATTCATGAAATGAGAAATGGATATAGTAGGAAAATTACTAATAGCTCTAGGAGGAAAAGTCTTCATGTTGGTGATGACTGATTACCTCTCGAAGTGGATCGAAGTTGAAGCCTTCGTTCAGGTTAGAGACAAAAAGTTAATCTCATTTACTAAACGTAATATCTTGACTAGGTTCGGGATCCCTGCTGAAATCATATGTGACAATGGATCCCAATTCATAAGCAAGAGGACAAGAGACTTTTGCACAAATTGGGGAATCAAAATGATAATGTCCACTCTTGTTCATCCCCAAGCTAATGGTCAAGCAGAATTTAGCAACAAGATCATAGTAAACAACTTGAAGAAAAGGCTAGATGAAAAGAAAGAACGATGGGCAGAAGAGCTTCCTTTCATCCTATAGGCAGATATGACTACTTCCAAAGTAGCCATAGGTCAGACCCCCTACTCATTGGTGTTTGGGACAGAAGCAATGATCCCTACCAAAGCAGTGATCCCGACAACAAGATACTTGCTCCAAAATCAAGAAAACAATGATAGGATCCTAACCTAGGATCCTGACACTATTGACGAACTCAGAGATTTTGCCAAGATACGCATTGCTACTCATCAACAAAGGATCACCAAGGCTTATAACAAGAACATAAAAGTCAGAAGATTCCAAATTGGAGACTTGATATTAAGGAAAACATTCCAAAACACCAAGGATCCTAGTGTAGGTAAATTAGCTTCTAAGTGGGAAGGACCATATCTCATAGATGCTGAAGCAAGAAAAGGAGCATATTGGATAGCAACACTCAAAGGAGACATTTTGCCAAGATCTTGGAATCCTATACATCTAAAAGCATAATATATGTAAATAAGATCAATTGATGTTCAACAAAACCGAGGTGTACATGTTCTTTGCCTTAGCTTTTCATCATTACTTATTTTCTCCTCGAATACATTACTAACTTAAGCATCGGAGGGGCGTTAACTAGACTAACACCCAACCCTAGCTAATGTTTTCTATGCAGAAAAACGTACAACTAAGGATATCCATAAGCAATGATCCTAAAACATAAGGATCCTCAAGTTTGAAGATCCTGAAACATAAGGATCTTGACACACGAAGAACTCATCATCCTAACACTTGGAAAATTCCATTATGTCAATGGTAAGATCTTTAAACTATCATATACACAAGATAGAGAACGATTATCTCTCCTGCGCTTAAGGGTACTTAATCCCCTCTAAGGTTTAAAGAGTTAATTACCTCTTTCACACAAACTAAGGTTTATACACCTCGCTTGAACGCATGATATCTGACTATGGGATACGAATAAGGGGATTATTTCACGATGCAGTGGCTTGGCAACCCTCTTATCTTTGAACATAAGTTAAGATCCTTAGGGTTTTTAACATTTTCATGTTATCTAAAATTAGGATCTTACCCCAGAAATTACATAGTGTTTATAACATCTTTATTTTATCACACGTTGGGATCTTTTCCCAAAAAATACACAAAAATCATAACATTTTCATGTTATCATAAGTAGGGATCTTTCCCATGAAATATGCCACAAGTTAGGATCCTCCCCAGTATATAAGATTAACATGTTATTGTTAGAACAAAGTTCTTGTAGGATCGATAGATTCTAAGCAGATAAACAATTAAAGACGTAATGACGAACACAAGAATGGTTTAACTGATTTCGAATGATTAAACATTAACATCTCAGAAGAGCTCGATTAAGAACTTCGACTGTAGAGGTGTTTAGGGTTACAAAAATAATAAATGATAATCACCGCTACATTTAATGCATACATACATGCATTATATATACAGTAAAACCCTACTAGATAATCATGGATGGACAAGCCCAATCCGGGTACAAAACATAAGCCCATAACGCAACATAACTAGACTCTACAATCTCCCCTTTTGCGTCAATGGAGCTGAAAGCTCACTTCGGTTGAGCTGCAGAAGACTTCTTGATTGTCTTGAGCACCCTCGGTATGATTTCCAAAAGATGATGACGAAAGGTAATGTACCACCAAAGCATGTCCGTGAAGTTCTTCTTGTCTGCTTCTGAGTTCTGCTTGCACCGATGAATAATATTGATAATGTACTCCAAGCAGTCAGTTGAGAATAAGTGTTTATCAGCAAGAGCGAACAGAAAGCGATTGCCTTCGCCTCTTGTAAACATCACAGTAAGATGTGTAGTATCGATTTGGCCTATCTTCATTTTGTCCACATCACTTGGTTTCAGTGTAGGCTTGACAGTTGGTTTCTTGTTCATCACTTTCGCTATCTCCTGATCCATAGTAGCAACCTCATGGATGTAAGAGGCCAACATCCTCTTCAAATGATCCAGTATCATCTCATATTCTTTTGGATTGGTGAGCAGAATGTTAAACAATAGAATTCAGTCATGAGGATTTAGATTTGGAAGATCTGCCAGGGAAATAATCGACACCGAGTTTGTTGATCCTTGTGTGATTTTGAAATTAACATTTGCAAATTTTCCAGCAGGTGTAGGTTTCAGTACCTTGACAGTAACTATCTTCTGTGCGCTCCAGGTCAAGTATTGTGGTTGAACATACTGCAGATAAAAGTCGACAAGCTCTCGATCAACTTTTGGATTAGGGAAAAGAACATCAATAGTTGAATCAAAGCAATGAAACGTGAACTCCTTTCGTGTTATCGGCATTTCAAACTGTGAATCCTTGGAATTGTCACAATCAAAAGAAGCGACAGGTTCCAGCCAGTAAACGCTTGGGAACTCTATAGCCTCATTGATAAGTGTTTCTCTAGTCCAGAGGGGAAACAAGGCCTTCTTGCAGTTTAAGGCTTCTTCTTCTTCCTTGTTCCTCCTTTCCCTTTCCTCAGCCTCCTTAGCAGCCTGAAGAGTTTCATCTATCTCCTCATTCTGTTTCTTTCGGTTCAGGATCTCAAAGATAGTTTCTTAATCTTCATCATCCTCATCATTTTCTCCAATAAGACGTTTTTTCCTTTCTTTGACACCAAAACCCAAAGCTAAATTATCCTTCGGTTCAGTAGTAACTCCAACTTTCGGTTGAGGAGATCCAACTTCAGTCTTTACAGTAACCTTCAGTTGAGCATCCTCTCCCCCTTGTTTTGGAGATATGAACTTCTCCGAAACACCATCTTGTGTAACAATGCAAGGACAGGAAGAAGTTTTGAAGTAAGATGATTCCTGATTGTTAAAATGAGGATAGGATCATAAGCACCAAGGAGACTGGTCAGCATATCCTCGACATCCCCAACACAGCTTTGAAACATAGCTCTATCCGTCTTCAACAAGGAAATCTCCTTTTCTGCTTGAGCTAGCTGTACCTTCTGGACTTTAATAGTGGAGGCTTGGCGTGCAATTTCTTCCTTTAGAGCACTCTCCTTAGCTAAATCAGCATGAAGAGAGTCAAGCCGAGAAGTCACAGAACTAATAAGTGAGGTGTTCTCAGCTTGTATTGAAGAATGAACAGCTTCAAATTTTGTATGCTCTTCTTGAACAAACTTTGATAAGGAATCCAAAGAGGCATTCACCTTGGCTACATTGGAATCAGCATGCCCTTTGAGTGACTCAAGAAAAATCTGAGTTCTTTCAACGATTTCTTCAACTGCAGTAGTGGCCTTCTTGCAGGAAGAAGTAGACTCATTAACAGCCTTGGTAGACTTGTCAATAGAGTCAGTGTATTGCTCAAGAGCAGTATCCAGGAAAGCTTTGAGAACAACTTCACTGTAGGACTTGTTGGCATTAAGTAGGTTGTCGAGTTTCTCGTCAATGCTCTGCAAGTGTTTGCGTGTTACTGGAGCATCATTATCTTCATCTGTAGGAAGTCGACAGGGACTGTAGAAGATGGAATCAAACTCGTTATTAGCACCACCGAGAGTAGCACCAGAATTGGTTGAAGGTGAGGGTGGAAGTGGTTTAGAAGTAACTGGAGGTTCTGTTTCAGTAGTCGCCCCCGTATCAGATACATTGACTCCTACTGTCGTGTGACATCCCCTAATTTCTCGGCCAGAAAAGACCGATTTAATTTATGCTTTTTAAAATAAAATCAGAGAAATCTTTTTAGAAGATGTTGCGGAATTTGTTCCCAAAATAAAACATGATAAAAGTTTATCAAAACCTTCTTTAAGAAATGTATAGTTTCATTTCATATCAAAACCTCGGGATGTCATGTTCCGATACAGATCAAAAGCATAAACAAGACATTATAAGTCTTTCAACAGTTATTTACAACTACTGGCCTATAATCCAAAAATCTCTCATCGTCCTCCAACTATGCTCGAGGTCCACTACCTGTGATCATAAAACTGAGTGGGTCAGGCTTGGGAGCCTGGTGAGCATATAGGGTTTTCAACCCACATTAATAATATACTTATTAAGTTCACCAATCAATAATAACCCTGATTACCCATTCCTGTTGTCCTCACTTTACGTCCCTAAACACCTATCACAAGGAACCTAGCCTAAGGAATATCATCGGGATGGACACTACTGCTAAGGGGTTTCCTCAGCCATACATGTCCTAAAGGCAACCATGAGGGGGATGGAGTACGCCAATGAACATTTAATTCATTAACACCTACAAGTTGCGAACCTGCTAGTGTTCCACCGGACTGTCTAGAAAGGTCCATGGTCGTCATCTATACTCCGCTAGATGACTACAACAACAACAACAACAACATCGAGGCCTCTCACCATTTTAACACACATCAACTATTTCATCTACCCATGTTCTACCCAATATATTTTGTAGATAAAAAGCATATACAGTTTAAAACTTGTATAAAACATCTATTCAACAATCACCTCAAATAAACACTTAATATAATTACACATAGCACATATCTTATAGAAAATATTCCAAATCTAGGTGTAAGATGAAAGTGACTACACACTCACATGTTTTGATGAAAATCGGGCAGCAATTTGTTTTCTAAAACGATTGTTTCTAATAAAACCGGGAGTTTTATTGAGAAACCGGGCTCTACAAAAGTCGGGCTTCGAAACCGTAAAGATAAATTTTCCAGGCTTCACGGGCACTTCGTGGCGTATTCTGGGGGTTAAAATCAATACTGAGGCTTCGGGGAAGGTTAAGGTGAAGATAAGATGAAGAAAGGGGTGAAAAATGGCAAAAATCCAAATCCACCCGAGAAGGCTCGTAGGTCCCCTTCTATTTATAGGGTCCGAAGTCAGCTTGGTGGTGGGGTCCGCAGGTGGCTGCACGTGCGAAGGCCTTGGTGGCAGTTGTTGATTAGACAGCAGACTCGTGACCCATGTGCGAGGCTCGGAGGCTAGGCAGTGCGAGGCTCGGATTGGTCAGTAGCCTCGGTTCGGACAGATGCCTGCTTGGGATTGGGCCTCCTCCTCGGTCAAATCAGAATCCGACATGCAACTACTGTTCATGCGAGGGAAGGTGACACGTGGCTTCGCATGACTCACCAATTTCGGACACGTGGCACTTTTTCAGCGAAGGTGACGTGCCAAAACGTGACTATGCGAATTTTCTCGATTTTCGCGCCAAAACTTCTAAAATCCATAACTTTCGCATACGAACTCCGTTTTTGACGTTCTTCATATGCACGCGTAGGTAAAATTACGCTCTACAACTTCCATTTAGACTTTGTTGGCTAATTTTGATTTTAACTTTTAAATTATTATTTTTAACAGACCGGGACAGGAAATTCATAACTTCTTCATCTGACGTCCGTTTTCATCAAACTTTTTACCGTTGTGCTACTAATGATAAGACCTTCAATTCTCGTTTAGGTTATATCGGCTAAAAATCGCTCGATCTAAAATTCGAGTTTTTAGCTGTCTACTGCTAAGCTGAAACTTCGAAAAATCATAACTTCCTCATACGAATTCAGATTTGGGCGTTCTTTTTATCATACTTCTCGGTTTAAAGAATTCTATGAATATCGATTAGATTACTAAGGCTAAAAAGTAGTTTATCAAAAACTCACTTTTTACGACATTCAGCGTCGTGCCGGTTTTGTCGCGAAACTTCGACAGGTCATAACTTCTTCGTTATAACTCGAATTTTGGTATTCTTTATACCCCCGAAATCCTTGTTTTGACCACTACAACTTTATGTAAAGATATCGGGCTTATCTCACACTTTAATTTTGATGCTTTATTTTTATTCTTAATTAATTAAGCCCTAATAATTAAGCATAAAACACATAATTCACATAATATTCACATAATTCCTTTTCATTTCTTCAAAATGAGTTACAAAGGTTAACCTAGACTATCACCTCAATATAAATGCCTAGGCCAGAAACACGAATGTTACATGTCGGTTGTGGGATAGTTGTGGAAGTTGATTGGGAAAAAATGGGAGGAGGGATTGGTGTTGTAGAAATGGGAATAGTAGAAACTGGAGGCAGTGGTGGAACAGAAGTTGTTTGTTGAGATGTAATAGGTGGTGGAACAGGAGCAACCGAAATAGGAACGGTCTATTTCGGTGATGGAGGTGGTGTTGGAAGTTTGTCGTGAAGAGGTTTCGTTGGAGTGGGGGATCGGGGAGGAGTGTTGCCTCTTGGTGATACATGGTGAACTTCATCTTCAGCATCCTCCTCATCATTTTCTGAACTGGAAGGAGAAGGACTCTTGGACTTTTTCGCCATCTTCTTGATCTTCTTTGACTTAGAAGAATCCTCTTTCTCAGATTTACGCTTCTTCGACTTTGACTTATCATCCTCACCCGCCCCTTTCTTGGTAGTAGCCCTTTTTCCTCGGTTTCCAGTCTTATCGATAGCATCAAAGGTAGTCTGCTGATCAGAAGATAAGACTCTTGGTGCCTTGGGAGGAATTTTGTGATATTTAGCAATGAGCTTACTCTCAACTGAAACACACCTGTACATGGTCTCAGAAATACAGCCATTGTGAGGGAACTTCGTAGGATCAAAAATTATGATCTTCTTGGTGTGAAACGTAGCCACAGAAGCTACCAAGGCATCCTTCATAACCAGGACTTGCAGAGTATCAATTGCCCTGTGTGTAATGATAGTCTAGAATCTACCACACGAAACTTCTAAGTGCCTCGTTGAAGTGTTGAGACTTTGCACCACCTGTGACCAGATAATCGACCCATAGTCGAGATTGATACCATTATAAAGGCCATATAAAAGAGTCAGAAAACCCTTGCTATTACCATCAGACCCACCACTCCTCTCCGCCAAACTTTTGATGAGAAGAGTAAGCAACCCATTCCACTTGGGCAACAAGCATGACTTTTTGATCTTTGTAACAGTGGTAAGTACGTCAATGTAGCCCATCTCGTAGAACATTGAGAAAAGTTGGGTAGTGGTGATGAAGTCTAGTGAGATCACAGACGAATCCACAGCAAGTTGCAATAGAGAACAAAATCTCCCTTTAGAAATCGAAGCCTTGTGAGAGAAGATTTAGAAGTAGATTCTCTCCTTGTTCTTATCATACGAGGCGGTAGTATAGACATAAGATAGGAGGGTCATTGGAACGGACTCCACCTGTGTTAGGGCTAGAACCAGAGGGGAATACTTTAGGCACTCAACCACTTGTAGCATATACGAATCATACAGAAAAGGGTTGAGTTCGATGATCGTGTTTTGGTTTGGCTTGATAGAGATCAATGTGGACGAAGCAGTTTGATCGTGAGCCGATGATGAAGTCGCCATTGTTGAGTGAATAATGAAGATGAACAGTTGCTAATCACAGTGTATATAGAGAGAGTTTGTTGCAGGTAAAAGAGACAAATATAATTAGAAACCCTTTATATACCGTTGCCAAGAGAGAGAAACAATCATCATGATATTGATGAGATCACTGAAACGTCGCCTGAAAAAGTTCGAAGTGACAGGGTGGTATCTCCCAGGTATACGTCAGCACGCGTGGGTTTAGGAACCGTTCAAATTCACGCGCCCAAAATCTTATCCTTAATTTGTCATTTGAAATTCAATGTCGATCCAAAATTTAGGATAATATCTATTGCTCCATGAGATAAACAACAATCGAACCAATATCAACCAAAATGTTAGAAAATAACAAAATTTTCATGCAATAGGGTGACAAAAGATAAAGAAATAAAGAAAAATGTGTATAAGATGTGAGTGATGTCTATTAGAAGACATAAAGCAGATGATTCCGGGCAAGAATCGCTTCCTTTAAAGTCAAGAGAGACTTAAAGTGCTTGTATGGCTTACCGTGAAAATACGATCAATTTTTTGTAGAGAAACACTGAAAGACTTCTTTTAAATTATTGGCTAAGGGTAGCTTATCTTCAACCGAACATTCATTCTTAACATAAGATCGAACGTTGGAAGAAGTACTTGTGAGACCATTGTGATCTGTTAAACAAGTAGGTTGGATATAATTTATAGTGACTTAAGATGTGATAGAAATCTCAAAAACAAAAATAAGTTGGATCTTTTTGGGAACAAAAGCCTTGGTGTTAGACAATTTCATAAAAGTCCACTAAAAAATAAATAGAGATTTCATTAGATAACAAGTAAGATCTTGAATATAATGATTCACCGTCAATTCTTTGTAGGTGTTGGATTTTGGGTTTCACTTAGCACGTGGTGTACGTATCTAAGATCACAAACACAGATGTTGTGTAACCATAAAGCTCAGTGGTAAGGACCGAGAGTCTCGAGGGTTACAATGGTGAACTGAAAGACAATGGAGAATGTAAGGAGGAGGGTTAAAGAACCGAAAGTACCTCTGTTATATTATCATGACCAAGCAGAAAACTCTTAACTCATTTAAGAAGAGTAAGGTAGCTCTGAACTTTAATTAATTTTATCAGCCTAGTTGGGAAGAATCGATAGGTAAAGATCGAATCATTAAGGCCTTGATCTTAGTTGCAGAGGCTTTGGTCAACATGCAGCAGCATGCTTCTAGGGACCCTTAACTAGTTCAAATGAAAAATAACCGTACCTTCCTTAGCTCCACATTTTATTGCACTGGTATACTTGGGACCTAATTAAAAGAACAAGCAACCAAACACACCACACAAACAAAACAAACAAACAAAATTATTTTGTAGTTTTGAGATTTTCCAAAAAATAATAATAATAACAGAAAACGAAAACATTTTTGGATTTTTGAAGTTTTCTAAAAAGTAAGAAAAACAGAAAAAGAAAATATTTTTGGATTTTTGAAGTTTTCTGAAAAGTAAGAAAAACAAAAAAAAAGAAAATAATGTAGCACAAGACACCAAAAAAATAGTTAAAAGAATAAGCATAATATACAACCAAAACCTTATCTTGAAAGAATGAAGCGAAATAAGCCGAGCGTTCGGTTCATTTCGGTTCCAAAAGTTCCAGAGCCAAAATGGACCGAGCGTTTGGTTTATTTCAGTTCCCGAAAATTATGGAGCCGAAATAGACAGAGCGTTCGGTTCATTTCGGTTTCCGAAAAATCCGGACCCGAAATAGACCGAGCGGTCGCTCTATTTCGCTTGTCTAATTTTTAGTGAGAGATATGAGGATTTGGTACCGACTCTGCTTCCATCATTCCCAAACCTTGTAAAATTTTATTGAAGCTTGCTTCAGGTAAGGCTTTAGTGAATATGTCAACCAGTTGATCAGAGGACCGAACGAAATGTACTTCCACGTTGCCATCTTCTACATTGTCCTTCATGAAATGATATCTCAGTGCAATATACTTAGTTTTTGAGTGTTGCACTGGATTGTGACATATTCTTATTGCACTTTCTGAGTCACAGTAAAGAGGAATTTTCTTCATACTCAGCCCATAATCTCTTAATTGACTTTGTATCCATATTACTTGGGAAGTACAGGATGTTGCAGCTATATACTCAGCTTTGGTTGTTGAAAGTGACACACAGGTTTGCTTCTTGGACTGCTAGCTAACAAGTTTACCGTTAAGGAATTGGCATCCACCAGTTGTGCTCTTCCGGTCCAGACCACATCCTCCAAGATCTGCATTAGAAAAAGCCTGAACAAAGAATCCAGATTTAGCAGGGTACCAAAGACCAAGAGACGAGGTTTGCTTCAGGTAACGGAAAATATTTTTCACTGCCACCATGTAAGGTTCTCTTGGATTAGCTTGAAACCTGGCACAATAACAAACTGAAAACATAATGTCTGGTCAACTAGCTGTTAGATACATAAGGGACCCTATCATTTGTCGATATAGTGTTATGTCAACAGCAGGTTTTTCCAGAGAAGGTGTTAACTTAGTGCCAAATGTCATAGGACCTTCCCTTTCGAATCTCCCATCATACCAAATTTTTCCAGCAAGTTCTTTGTATAGGACTCCTGGTTGATGAATATACCTTCTGGTCCCTATCTAATATTCAAACCAAAGAAAAAATTAATCGGACCCATTGCGCTCATTTCAAATTTAGTCTCCATCAACTTCCTGAATTTAGCCGTTAAACTAGGATTCGTGGATCCAAAGATGATGTCATCGACATGAATCTGAACTATCATTAGATGTTTGCCTTCTTTCTTTCGAAAGAAGGTTGGGTCAACCGAACCTTGTTTAAATTTCGACATTTTCAAAAAGTGAGTTAAAGTTTCATACCAGGCCCACGGTGCTTGCTTTAAACCATGTACAACTTTATCCAGCACATAGCAATGATCAGGGAATTTCTCATTCATGAACCCAAGAGGTTGCTCAACATACACTATTTCTTCTAGTTCTCCATTCAAGAAAGCGCATTTTACATCCATCTGGAAAACTTCGAAGTTTTATGAGCAGCATATGCCAGAAAGATTCTAACTGATTCCAACCTTGTTACTGGAGCGAAGGTTTCCTTATAGTCTATCCCTTCCTCTTGGCAATATCCGTTTACTACCAACCGAGCCTTGTTTCTAATAACGCTCCCTTCTTTATCCAATTTATTCCTAAAGACCCACTTCAAGCCAACCACTGAAGCATCCTTTGGTGTGGGAATCAGTCTCCAAACTCGATTGCGTTCGAACTCATGAAGCTCATCTTGCATTGCTTGTACCGAATCGGAATGATCAAGTACAACATTAACTGTTTTTTGTTCGACTTTGGAGACAAACGAATTAAACATACATAATTCAACTTTAGAGAATAATGTAGTTTGTTTTGCTTTCAATTGAGATCGAGTGAGAACTTTCTCAGATGATTCACCAATGATTTGTTTTTTGGGATGATCCTTGGTCCATTTTACTAAAGGAGGATAATTTGGGTCATAGGGTGGATCCAACTCTGCATTTACTTCCTCTTCAAAATCTGATTGATCATCTTCATCAGTTGTATTCTCTTTCTCCCCGTCGACTGGTGAAGTATAACCAGTGTCAGGATCAGAGTTTTCATCCTCTGTGGAAGTTGGATTCTCCTCCTTGATTGAACTATTATTAGTTGGGTTTGGAGTTGTATGCTCCCCCTCGCTTGGAACTTTATTAGTTGGGGATGGTATAGGATTCTCCCCCTTGAAAGGCATTTCAGTTGTCTTTGGTGCTAATGAACTCTCCCCCTTGAATATTGAGCCATTGTTTGGAGAGTCATTAGAGGGTTGACCACGTGTCGGTTTAGGAGGTTCACTTTCCATTTCTTTGGCAGCTTCATCTATGATCTTTTTGAGATTGTTGATTTTGTTGCCTGCTGCTTTCGCTTCTGAGTGTGCTGCTTCTCTGGTTCATCAAATAGTTGAATATATTCTTCAAAAAAATTTGATATTGGAACCGAGACCTATCCTGATTCAGGAAATATTTCCCCCAAGATACTTTCGTTCCTTGAATTTTCTTCATGTAATTATCGTCAAAGGTTACATAATATGTTTCTTCAATGCGTTTGGAACGTTTGTTCAGAACTCTGTATGCCTTTGAGGTGAGCGAATACCCAAGAAAAATTCCCTCATCAGCTTTGACGTCAAACTTATTGCGGTTCTCTTTTGAATTGAAGATGAAACACCTGGAACCGAACACGTGGAAAAATTTAACATTGGGCTTTCGATTGTTCAGAATCTCATATGGAGTGATTGAGAATCTTTTTTTGAGCAAGGATCGGTTCTGAGTGTAACACGCGGTTGCAACTGCATCAGCCCAAAAGTATAATGGAAGAGAAGCGAAGCTTAGCATGGTTCTAGATGCCTCACATAGGGAACTATTTCGTCTTTCAACAATCCCATTATATTGTGGGGTATAAGGGGTCGAGAAGTTGTGAGATATCCCCTTTTCTGCTAGAAAATCCTCAAACTTTTTATTCTTGAATTCCAGCCCATTGTCGCTTCTAATGTTTCTCACCAGTTTCCTCAGCTGTACTTCCACTTGCTTGATGAATGTCTTCAACTTGGGTGTCGCATCTGATTTTTGTTTAAGAAAGAAAACCCAGGTAAAGCGAGAAAAATCATCTACAATGACAAGAATGAACTTACTACCACCGAAGCTTTCGATAGCCGAAGGTCCACACAACTCATGTGCAAAAGTTCAAGAGCTTCAACAATCTTTGTGTTGATTCGTGTATGATGGCTCTTTCTACTTTGTTTGCCCATCTCACACGCTGCACACAGATGTTCCTTGTCGAACTTGAGAAGAGGAAGACCTCGAACATGGTCACCAAGCACCAACTTATTAATGTCTTTGAAGTTTAGGTGCGATAGGCGTCGATGCCACAACCAGCTTTCATCAGTATATGCCTTTGATAGTAGGCATATTGTTGGTTTTCCTTGAATTGGGTTGAGATATAAAGGATACATCTCTCCCTTGCGTTCAGACTTCAACAGAACCTTTTTGGATTCCTTCTCAAATATTTCAGAGCCCTTATCATCAAATGAAACCTTTAAACTTGTTCCCACAACTAATTGTGAAACACTGATGAGGTTATACTGCAATCCTTCCACATATGCCACTTTTCGGATCGAAAAGTCTCTGTTGGTTATCATTCCATATGAGTTATTGCCATACTTCACACATCCACCATCCTTTAGGGACTGAAACTCCCTCAGCTCTTCCTTCCTTCCTGTCATGTGACATGAGCAGCCACTGTCTATGTACCATTCATCATTGAACTGCTCGTCACTTATCACCTGCAAATTCAAGCAGATTTTTTCACAGAAAAAGGAACTGTAGTAGAAACATCAACCAAATAACTTCTTTTTATTAGAGTGGATTGATCTTTTCTTTTGATGGTATACACCTTGATTTTGGTTTTATCTTGTTTAAATTTTAGTGTATTCAAAGGTGTGTTGTTAGATGGTTTTGGTGTTGTCTTTTGAATTCTAGGGTTAGCTGACTTTTTCTTATCGAAATCAAAATCAAGCTTTCCCTTTCTTTTGATGTCCTTCCCTGAATTGAATTTTCTTTGGGAGTTGGTTGGACCGAAACTAGACTTTTGACCGAAACTTGACTTTCGGTTATGTGTGCTGATGTTGGAACCGAAAGTAAACGATTGGTTGTTAGCCTTGACGTTTGGACCGAAACTTGACATTCGGTTCTGAGCTTTGGAATAGTAGGAATTTGGACTGAAATTTTCTTTTCCTTTTAACTTTTCCTTTCCTTTGTCAATTAATTCTTTCTCAGGAGGTACGTAGTTGGGATTTTAGCTTTGCCAAAAACATTTTCGCTCATTCAAATTTTTATTGTATCTTTGATTTCTTTGGTGTTTCTATTTAGCTAGCTCCTTCTAAGATTTGTGAATGTTAAAACTCAATTTAGGCTTTTTCTTTTGAGTTTCTGTTGTCTTAGTCGGAACGCTTGGTTTTCTCATTGGTTCTTTAGGGATTTTTTTTGTTCCACTGGTGCTTGGTTTGTCGAAACTCGAGGGTTTGTTGATAGGGTCAGCAACATGTCTTCCTTTAACTCTCCATGAAGTTTTCTCAGACAAGCCAATGGTTTCGTCTACGTTGTCAATTAGAGCCGAACAGAAGTAATCATCACATCCGTCAGCATTATCTTTGTCCACTAAGATTTTTAACTCTGATTTTTGTTTTGCAATGACTCCTGTAACAGCATAGACTTGACTCAGCACTGTTTGAACCTTATTGTAAGCCATAGCTTTCTCCTTGAGTTTCTGTGGCTTGTCCTTTGACAGGCAAGCGTATTCCACCGAATTCTCAGAAATGAGGGGTTTCTCATTCTCGGTTTCGCTTTTCATGAACTCAGAGCAATCTACCACGTCTTCAACTGAGATTTCTCTCATCTCACTTTCTTCATCAAATTCAGACGTATTTTCTATGTTCATTTTATTTTCTGAAATTAATTTAGCGTTGGACGAGTCAAATGATTGAATGGCTTCAGACTTAATTTTTAACCATCATTTTCATCTAAAAGGTTTTTTAGCATACATTTATGTTCCTTAGAGTCAATGAAGGTCTCTATTTTATCCAGTCCAATTTTGTAAGCGTTGGATGTCTCTTCTGAGGACACTATTGATGCACACTCAACAATAGCCTCATCCTCCTTAAATTCAAGGAAGAGTAAGATCATCTTATGAATCTTTTTCCCTACTTCACAACTTAAGTGCAATTGAGCAATGTTTGTATATAAGCGCTTAGCAATTAAACAAAAAACATTCCTTTGTTTCAAAAAATTTAAATTGTCTCGTTGCAAATAAATACTTTCATCCCTATCCCTAGATAACTATGACTCCTTCAGCTCAATCCACATTCTTCTCTCCTCATTTTTTGAAGACACCCTGCTGAGTTGGTCAGTTAGGTTAGAATTCGCTAAGCGAGTTTGAATGAGACTACCACTTAAGTTAGAAAATTTAAATTTTAATTCATTTTATTCTTCTTCATAATTTGTTATTGGAACTTTAAGTGATTCAAGGATGGAGTGTACCTTTTTGATCAGCCGATCACAGTCATTGATCTTTTCGCTCACGGGCTTGGTTGCAAAGCATTTATCCTCAGTTAGTTTCGGATCCTTGTTTGGACTTTCGATTGATCCACCAGTTGTGACCATCAAACATCTTGCTGCTGAACTAGCATCCTTTGCTACATAAGCCTTTCCATGAGTGGCCTTTCTCACATCTTCATCTTCAGAGTCGGTTGACCAAACTTCAACGCCACCGAACTCATCTTCTTCTGCATCTTCCTGCACAATCAAGGCATTCATAAAACCGTTAGAAGTCTTCTTTTTCTTGATCTCTTACAACTTACTCATGTAGTACGCCTCATCGTCTTCACCATCTCTTTTCTCAGCATGCAATCTTTGGCAAAGTGGTTCTTGCCATGACAGTAATTGCAGTCAGACCCAGAGTCTCCTCTAAGCTTGCTCTCCTTCTTGTCATCATCCTTTTGAGAAGTAATTTTTGGTTCATCTTTCACCTTCTCAGAACTGTAACTTCCCCGCCAGTTTTGGTTCTTATTGACAGGAAATTTTCTTCGTGCAAACTTCTTTGGATTGGTGACCATCATAGCATATTCTTCACTTGTAAGGTCACACTCAGATATATCCAACTCCTCTCCTTCTTATACAATATTCTTTCCTTTTGAGACAAGAGCCAATGATCCCACACCTGAAACAACTTTCGCCTCCTTGGTTACCACACTTTCATGGGACTTAAGTATTCCCACAAGTTTCGCTAGTGAATAAGATTTAAACTGTTCATGAGCTTTCACTGTTGAAACCATAGCCATCCATTCTGGTCACAAGCCATTCATGAAGGTTACCTTCTGCTCTATCAACTTTCTTTCTATTCCATGCTTGATCATCTTACTTAGGAGATGATTGAATCGATCAAAATTTGTATTAGTTTTTCTTCTGGTTTCTGTTTGAAAACTCCAAATTCAGAGAGCAGCAAGGATTGAATGGAGTGTTCTAGATTTTCATCGGTTGAGTAAAGTTCTTTCAACCTATCCCAAATTTCTTTGGCCGTCGTGCATGAACCAACTAACCGAAAAGTGTCAGATTGCAGGGCGAATCTGATCATTCTCATGGCCTTCACATTACTAAGCAACTTATCCTTCTCATCTTGTGGCATCTTGTCTTCGTCTGCCACCAGTTTGTTATATTCTTTTTGAGTCTTAACCATTGTGTTTGTTCCAGAATGAATGAAAGGTCCAAGCATGATGGCTTCCCAGATGAGATAACCATGCATTATCTTCATATCCGACCACGTAATCTTCAAAGTGGTGCTCCCATACTTCATAGTCTTGAGTGTAAAGAATGGGAATCCTGGTAGTGGATCCAATGTTGTTAGAGATGTTGATGGGATTTGTTTGAGAATCTTCGAGAGACATTGTGAGCCGCTAGAATCAGACTTGTAACTTGAGATTAGGGTTTTATCAAAAAGAGTTCCCATTGACAGGAAGAAGACGGCTTGTTTTATATTTGATAAAAGCGGAAACCCTAAGGAATTCTAAAAACAGAAGGAATGTATATGGATCACACAGTCTCCTGCTCTGATACCAATTGTTAGAACAAAGTTCTAGTAGGATCGATATATTCTAAGCAAATAAACAATTAAAGACGAAATGTCGAACACATAAATGGTTTAACTGATGTCAAATGATTAAACATTAACACCTCAGAAGAGCTCGATTAAGAACTTCGATTGTAGAGGTGTTTAGGGTTAAAAAACAATAAATGATAATCACCGCTACATTTAATACATACATGCATGCATTATATATACAGTAAAACCCTACTAGATAATCACGGATGGACAGGCCCAATCGAGATACAAAACATAAGCCCATGACGCAACATAACTAGACTCTACAGTTATCAATTGAACTTATGGTGTTGCCCAAGAATTTTGTCAAAGTCTATAACCTAAACAGGTTATCCTAAGAAGGGAATTCCCCGTATGATCCTATGATTAAGGATCCTCATCATTAAGGATCCTCATCCTTAAGAATCCTCTTTATTAAGGATCCTCATTAGTAAGAATCTTATCATCAGAAGTCAACAATGATCCTAAGTTCTTTCCTAAGTTGAGATTATCCTCAGTAAACTCTAAGATTGAAAAACTTATGAATCCTAAGGAAAAATTCGAAGACAATCAGGTTCCATCTTTCCTTGTTCTTAACTTTGAAATTTTTTAAGTAACATTAAGGACCTTAAACTTTTCAGTATCCTAAACCAAATGCTGATTTATAAACTTTCATCACCTCAGAGTCATTTACTATTTTAAATTGATATCTTTATAGAAGTTTTAAAGCACTTAGATTTACCAAAATTAGTTCTTAACAAATTATTTTATACTTCTTTTATTATAAAAATTATTTGAAACTCTTAAGGATTACAAGTCAGTCATCAAACTTTTAAAGAAACTTTTAACATTTTAAATTGCTTAGAAAAGTCAATTCTTATTATTTTAAGTTATTACTTTTAGTTGTTTAACTAATTTAATCCTTATCAAATCATTTTATCTATTATTTGCCAAAAGGACTTTATCTTGAAAATCATTCACTATTTTCAAGATCCAAACTACATAAAAATCCTAGTACTATATTTGACACATAGATTAAACAGGAAAAGGAAATAAAGATATATGAAAGGGAAATACTACCATGTCATTCAAAAAGTTGCACACCAACATGCTAAGGCAAAAGCTAAATGTCTTACATAAAGCAAAAACTACTTAATTTATCTTCTTGCAGGCCTAGACCTTAGTCTGATCATCATTGGCCCCATCTTTCTCTCCTCCCTCCAACGGCTGCAAGGCAAAATCCTTAGTGATAGGAGGAGGCTTGCTAGTCAGCTGGGCTAAAGCCTCACACCAACCAACCACAATCTAGGATCCTGAATTTCTAAGATCTTCGGCAAGCTTGATCTTAGCTTCCCAAATAGCTATCGCAACACTACTCTTCACCTCAACAAACACCTCCTTAATCTCCGCAGCATGCTCACCGTCTTTCTCAGACTTCTCCTTACTCAAAAGTTCCACTATCTTAAGAAGATCCTCATTGGTCGCCTTCCACATCTTTTCCTGTTCCGGAAGAGCCTTTTTCGCTCTCTCAGTATGGAGCCTCAAATCGGCAGAGATATGGTCGGAAACCTAAAAGAAAATCAAATGACAACAAGAAGTAGAAAAATAACGAAGAATGAAAGAAAAACTTATGACTTGAGTAAAAGTGGTCAACTTCCTAAGAGCATCCTCAATGCCAAGATTCTCTAAACCAAAATCCACAACTTCAGAAGGCTTCCTCTTATGGGATCCTGAAGCCTTAACTATAAGGTCTACGTGAGATCTCTTAGGAGGAAGAAGAGTGACACCTTTATATTACTAAACCTTGATCAAACCGCTGGTTATATTGTCTTTAAGATCTGCCAAACCAAAACGAGCCTTGGATCGAGTAGTCTTGGAACCCGCCAAAGATCCCTATCAACTCAGGATCCTTATCAATCTAAAAGAAGTATCCAAGCGAAATAATGTTACCAGTAGCCATTGAAGCAGTAGTAGAAGAACCCTCTTAGAGACTGGAATATTCGAACCTGAACGACCTTTCAAGTGCAGGAAGTGCAAGAAATTTAGAAATCTTGTCCTCAGAATCACCAGTCACAAGAAAAAGCTCATCAAATTTGGATACTGCATCAAAACAAATAAAATATGGGAAGTAGATTTCAAGATCCTTAAAATCTAAATTCAAACCCTACCCTTTTTAATCCATGTTTTTGGCAGGGAATCCCCATCGGGAATCGAATCACATCTCACGAAGAAGTATCTTTCCTTCCAAGCACCATCATTTTGTTTAGATTTTAGAATGAGGTGGGGTTTGTTTGTCTTAACTCTAGTCGTCCCCAAGTGTCTTGGCATACAACACAAATCAGGACCGCCTCAACCTAACCATAATATGTCAATATACGTAACTAATAAACATAGCACAGAACCAGCAAATACAGATAGTCATATAGATATACTAATCAGCTATAATCTAGCATAATACTATCCAAACCAGGATAAATAATCTAGTCGTTCGATATTGGTGCCTCGACCCATAGGTATAGTGAGGAAAACTCACCTCTCAGTCGGAACAAATGGCTGAATAAATCTCTGCTTCGAATACCGGCTCTACCCATCACCTGTTATTCAAATCATGGCCCAACTTAACTTAATATCAAAATACCCAAAATACCCTTTGGTCAAAATTGGTCAAATCCTCGTCAAAGTCAAAAAAGTCAAAATTTTAACCGAGTCAAATCAGCTGAGTACGTCCAGCGTACTCAGCTTGTACGCTAATTATACATAAGGTCCAAAATCGGGTCTCTCATTGCGTACGCATGACGTACTCTCATGTACGCCAAATTTAGGTTGACTGAATGAAATCCTTCCGTTTGAGGGCTTATTCCATTATTGTCTTTTCGTCCAAATGCAGATCTAGCCCCCAAATATCATCTTAGGTCATAAAGTTTCCAACTTTATGACTTTGCATGGCTAGGAAGTGCTCAAAATAAAAAGCACTAACTTCTTAGCCTATTAAGACATCACAACTCTTGCATGGATGGGATAGACGGGCCAAGATCACAGTTTTATGGTTCATAATAGCTCCATAATGGATAAAGTTTCCAACTTTGTCCATTAGAATGTTCCAAACAAACATTATCTTGTCATTAAGTCTCAAAGGGACCCAAAAGTACCTTTTTTTCAACTTAATCCATTAAGTCTAAGTCTCCAACCTTCAGATCTAAATCAAAATGATGTTTAGATGGATAAAGGTTCCAACTTTATCCATAAAAAGGTCATAAACTTTCATGATCTAAATGTTATGCACTTAAAGTGACCAAAAGCTCATAACACCCAAAACTAGCTAGATCTAACAATTTCATCATAAAGATTCAAACTTTGTACCTCTAGAAGAAAGATCAATGTAAACAAAGTCTGGATCTACAAGCTCCAATGCAACCAAAACTTCTTTAATTAGTTCTCTCTTCTCCAAGGTGCACCAAGAACACTCCAAAGCACTAAAAAAACACCTTCTTTTTGCTCACAAGTCTCAATCTAGGCTTAGGGTTTCAAAAGAGGGTGTTGGAGAGGTGGAGGCTAAGAATGGAATGGGTTTGGGGAAGCTAAGGAGATTAAATAGAGCTCAAACCACAAAAATAGGGTATGTACGCTAATCACGTATGCCCTTCATACTCCTGGTACACCCAGCATACTAGGGATGCCCTAGTACACCCATCATACTCGCCATACACCCTGCGTACGCGGCTAACCAAAAAATCATCCTAACTTCAAATGGTCGTAACTTCTTCGTTCCAACTCTGTTTTCAACGTTCTTTATATCCACGGAGAGGTGTTGAATAGATCTAAAATATTATATAAATATATTGGACTAAAAACTTCTTGAGAGAAAAAAATCCATATTTCATGCAAGAACTCATCCTACAACTTTTCCCTTTCTACCCTTCGGGCCAAAACACAATTCAATGGTAAAATCTCTTAACTATCATTACCTCCTTCCACAAGGACTAAACTTTTCCTCCTTAATGCCCAAAACCTTACACAATCAACTTCTAGTCCATGGCTCAAAAATGGTAGGACACAGGATTTTACAAATCTACAATAGCCGGTTGTGACATTCATATGCGAGGTGATTTCCTAACCATGCGAGATAAAGACGGAAGATTGCTTATAAAAGTCCCAAGAAGGGAAAACCCAAATTACAAAATTCAATTAAAAGTTGGTAAACCACATTACTTTCAAGCCAAGTTTAATGAGGAAGCTTGGTTATGGCACGCACGAGTTGACCACATTAATTTTGGCACGATAAACTTGATGCACAAGTTAGCTAAAAGGGTACCAGTAATCCAACATCCAGACCAGTTGTGTGAATCATCCATGGTTGGAAAGAAAATGAAACATTTGTTTCCAAAGAAAGGTTGGTATAGAGCTACAAATATCCTCAAGATAATACATGGAGATATTTGTGAAAAGCAACGTCATGCAATGTTCATCATAAATCATACACATACTCGAGCATTGATAGGTGCTACACCATTCAAGAAATTTTATGGTGAAAAGTCAAACCGTGAAGACATGAAAGTATTTGGTTGTTTTGCTATGAAAGAGTAGTCTCAAAACATTTAATGAAGCTTGATGATAGGTCTTGACCGTTGGTATATTTTGGAAAGGAACCCAATACAGGAGGATTTCATTTATATAATCCATGGGCAAAATCATTATAATTTCCTATGTAATTTGTGATGAATACAAGACACAAAAATATAGTAATGAACCCGAAAATCAAACTGAAAATGGATTGGGTACATTTATGCTTTTGTGGACTAACAATCAAACAACCTAATATAATGGTGGTTCGATCCCATCTGCAACAGTAACCAAATAGTTCTTACGATGATGGTAGCCCATCACAACCCGTTGATGATGAAAATAACGATACTAATTTTTTCCCACTTCACCGCTCTACTCGAGATTTAGTGTTGCCAAGAAGATTAAATGAATATGAGCTTAATGTGGATCATTTAATGTTGACATTCAATGAAGAACTAAAGAATTATAAGGAAGCTAAAGCGAACAAGAATTGACTCGATGTAATGAAGGCCGAAATTGACTCCATCGAAAGGAACAAAACTTGGAAATTAACACATCCACCTAAATATGTTAAACCTACCGGGTTAAGATTGTTGTATAAAACTAAAAGAAATACGAATGGATCAACTACAAGGTACAAAGTGCGTCTAGTGACTAAAGGCTATGTACAAGAGTAAGGCATTGATTTTGATGAAGTATTTGCGCCAGTAGCTCGACTCAGACAATAATACTATTGATAGCTCTCGTAGCTGGGAACGGATGGAATATTTACCATTTGGACATAAAAACAACATTCTTATATGGAGATTTAAAGGAAGAAGTGCATGTTTTTCAAGCGAAAGGTTTTGTGAAGCAAGGTGAAGAAACAAAAGTTTACAAAATGGTAAAAGCCTTATACGGTCTTCGAAAATCTCCAAGAGCTTGGAGTTTGAAACTTAATAATACATTGAAAAATATGGGTTTTCAACATTACATGCAAGAAAATGCAGTTTACATAAAGGTTTAAAATGGAGAATATATAATTGTTGCGATTTATGTAGTTGATTTGTTCATGACGGGAACAAGTTTAAAGTTTATAAACCGATTTAACAAACTAATTGCATTACAATTTTAAATGTGGGACCTTAGTGAACTAACTTTCTACTTGGGAATTGAAGTGATGCAAGAAAATGGTTGTGTAAAGGTGAAGCAAGGGAGTTATGCTATGATGATTCTAAAAGAGGCATGCATGCAAGAGTGTAATTCTACTCAATGTCCTTTAGAGCCATGAATAAATTTTTCTAAATATGAAGATGAACTAGAAGTTGAAGCTACCCATTATCAAAAATAGTCAGTTGCTTGTGATATCTCTTGCACAAACGTACAGATTTAGTATGTTCGGTTGGAGTAATTAGCTGTTATAAGAAAAGTCTAAGAGAATCTCATACACGTGCTATTAAACAAATCCTTCATTACTTGTGTGGTACTCCATCTTTTGGGATAATATATAAACGAAGTAGAGATTTTAGCTTGCTAGGTTACAGTGGTAGTAGTCATAATGTAGATGCTGATGATGGAAGAAGTACGAGGGGCACTTCTTCTACCTTGGTGACTCACCTATAACTTGGTGCTCCTAGAAGCAAGATACAATAACTTTTTCCTCATTTCAACTTGAGCTCATGACAGCTATTACAGATACATGTCAGGCAGTTTGATTAAGGGAGTTGTTAGCTGAATTGATAGGAATGAAGAAACAGAAGGTGCTGATTTGCATATACAACAAATCAAAAATTGCACTGTCAAATAATCCTATCTTTCATGGATGAAGCTAAAATATTCACACTCGATTCCAATTCATTCGAGAGCATATGGAAAACGAGCAAGTGATTTTCGAACATGTTTTAGGAGAAAAGCAACGAGCAGATCCACTTACGAAGGCCTTATATCGAATAAGATTCACTGAGATGAGATTGTTGCTTGGCATGCAAGAATTACCCTCGACTCAGAAATTTGGGGGGAGATTGTTGGCAAATACCTAAGTTACATAATTATTATTTCTGATCCAGATGGCGATAACTTGGAGTGTTGTCCAAGAACCTTGGAGTGTTGTCCAAGTTCTATAATCCTTGAGCAATAAGGATGGTTCGTATGGAAAGTTTAGTTTGTCTATTTGCAACATCTTCTTTCAGATTGTTCTGTGATTTAAGGCTCGTGGGTCATGATTTGGGTATAAGAAGGTTTTGAGGCTTTAAAGGAGAAAGGATTAGACCCTTTTGGATATGGGTAAGGTAGGCTATGTGATATAACCGTTCAGTTTGCGCTTAAGAGCCCAAGGGTATCGGTAAAGGTTTTAGTTTGGGCCTTTCATGAATTTTGGATTTGATTTCAAGTGGGTTTTAGGAAAAATAAAGTTAATGGGCTTCTCGTCACCTTTCTGTTGATATAAATAACGTAAAAAATGGAGTTATAACGAAGAAGTTATGACCATTTAAGGTTGGAAGGGTTTGGAGCGAGTCGGGTACGTGGGGCGTACTAGATGAGAACCCATGGTGTTCAAGGGAAAAGTGATGCGGACTAAAATGAGTACATGGGGCATTCCCTAAAGAACATTGGGCATTTGTTGAGTTGCTTCAAGGACATGTTTTTAGGGTTTGTCCCCTTTATAAGCATCATTATGGACCCAAACCTCTTCCGTTCTTCCGCATCCATCCTCTCTAACCCTAAGAGCAAAACCCTACCCTCCTTTTGAGTGATTCTAAGCTTTTTGGTGATTTAGTGGGTTTTGGTGCTTATTGTGGATGACGGAGTTTCTTGAGGAAGCATTGCTTGGCTTGGAGCTTGTGGATCCAAGCCCTAATCATATTTATCTAGCTTCAGAAAGCATAAAGTTTGAATCTTGGTGGCTTTCTTATGTAGATCTAGTTGGGTTATGACTTGTTATGTTTTGGCCCTTGAAGAAGAAGGAACTTGGTGATCAAGCTATTGTTGGATTAATGCTTCTAGATCCAGAACCTTCATCAACTTTGTAAGCTACTAGAGGTATAAAGTTTCTATCTTGATGAATCATGTGTTTGATCTAGCTAGTTTTGGGGTTTATGTGCTTTTTGTCCCAAATCTTTGGTCTTTATGAGTATGGGCTACTCTAGACCATTTGAGATGTCCTTTATGAGGCTTTTGAGTGTTTTAAGTCATAAAAATGTGATCTTGGTCCATTCCACCCATCCATGCAAAGGATTATGAAGTTTGGGTTTTTGTGTTAAAAGTTAGGGTTTCGGTTTGAGCACATTTAGCCATGACAAGAATAAAGTTGGGAACTTTATGTTGTAAATGCCTTTTTGGATCAGATTTGAGTGTTGGGTGAAAGGACTTAAGGATTTAAGGACTAAATGTGAGTTATTGGCCTCTTTATAGAGTTAGAGTTCTTGAAATCGTGTTTGGGACCCTTTCAGCCATGCTAAGGCTTAAAGCCTTTGACTTTATGGATTTATTCATTATTATGGGATTATTCTGAGGTGTTGTATGCTGGACTTAATGGAATAAGTCATTAGAACAAGAATTAACTTTTCGCCAGGAACGCCGTGCGTAATCCTTGGGAACGCAGCGCGTTCCGGCCTGAGTCCCCGTCAATCGATCTGACGATAATGTCGTGCGTTTCTCCCATGAACGTCGCGCGTTCGTCTGATCAGTGGAGTGGTAGGCTTTGGACTTGGACTTGTTCTTGAGATTGGGCTTTGATGTTTTAGGCCTAGTTGGGCCTAGGGATCTATTGAGTTGGGCCCTAGTGGTCTTATTTGGGTTTGGACATTAGAGGGCCTATTTAGTTTGGGCCTTGTGCTTTGGGTATAACTCTGAATGTTATCTGGGAATGATCTTGTTTTGCTCAATGTGTGGAGTCGTTGTGTAGTGGATATAAGTGTAGGATTTGCTAGTCGTTGACTAAGGTAAGTCTTTCTCACTATACTTACTTGTATGGAAATTTATGTGTGACTGGAGGGTCTTATTCTTATTATTGACCGAAGGGTCTTATTCATATTATTGACCGAAAGGTCTTATTTGTATTATTGACCGGAGGGTCTTATTTGCTTATACTGAGATATGTGTTATTATGCATTCTGTCTTTGTGACTTATGTTGTTATATTATTATGTGTATATATTAAGTTACGATCGGAGGGTCCATATCAAGACGTGAGACCGGAGGGTCTTCACTGAGGCACATGACCGGAGGGTCCTTACCAAGATATAGCCATGAGAGGATAATTATTTGTGTATGTGGTATTTTGGGTAACTCGCTAAGCTTTATGCTAACAATGCTGATTTAAATGTGTGTCAGGTACTTTTGTAGATTCCAGGAAGGCGGAGGCATAATTATACACATTTTTTTGGCTTATGATGTCTTGTGGATTTTAGGATATTGCTTGATTATGATTTGTATTTATGTGATGACTTGAGGTATTCGGGTACACCCTCGGGTATGTGTGGACTCAAACTGAGGAGTTGATAACTTTTTCAAAAGGAATGATTTTTCATCACACGGTTTTCCAAGTAAATTAAAAAGTTTTTAAAGCAAGTCCGAAGCGGTGTGTACAATCAGCCAGAACCCGAGCAGTGATTTCCCAAAATACCCTTAGTTGATTATGTGCTACGATGAGTTGTTAGTATGAGTTGATTGAATTGCATGCTAGTTTAGGGATAGGGATCTGCTCAGTAGTGCATGCTTTGGAGAGATGCCTTTATGCTTGTTGTATGAGCTGGTAGTGTTGCATGCTTATGATTAGTAATCTCCGGGAGTTGTGAGAAAAGATTGGTTGAGTTCGATGATGTAGTTTGTGCTATGGTTAGAGCAGTTGGGGTTGCATACTAGTGTGGTTTCATGTGTAGGTTTGGATAGCCTGTTTAGGTTATGTGCTGGTAGAGGTTACTTGATGCTCGAATGCTACTTGCTTTGTGCTTTTAGAGACTTCCATTAATATCAACTAACTATTAATTGAATACGTTAGGTTGCATGTTACAAGATTTAGATAATTTTAGAAGGTTAGATTTAGCTCTATTGCATAGCTCTTTTTTGAATCTTACCGTTGTAGGGTGGGATCTTGATGTCGAAGAATTATCTAGTGCATGTAGCTATTAAAGGGAGTTCCTTTTTTAGTTGATGGCGGAAAGAGGTGTGAAGGGAATCCTAGGAGAGCCTAGGGAGTATTTTTCATTCCGGTGAGTGCGCTGTTTAGCGGTGAGTATTCGTTGGGGACCGGGTATGTGGAATTGGATTGGTCGATAGTGGAGTTGAGTAGCTACTTAGAAAATCTGGAACGATTCTCGAGGAAAGTATGAATAGATGTGGAAGGTAGTATTGGGCCTATACTAATGAAAGATAGGATCCCTACTCGAATCGAGGAGAATTCTAGGGATATTAAGTAGCAGGTTTAGGGTAGATAACATGGTTTGTATACCGTGATTCATTGTAGAGTGTGTTTCCGTCTTTACTAGTTATCCGGTTGCGGTTGTTCATATTGAGAATGGGCCTAGTGATTGTTGGGCCTGGGGGCCATGTCGGTCGGGGTTGAATGGAGTAGGCCTTGCGAGAAAGTTGAGCTTAGGTCTTGAAGGATTTGATCGGTGAGGAACCAGTTTGAGTCGCAGGACTTAAAAAGGAACTGGATGTGATGAAATGTTTGAGGATTTGCAGTCTGAGTTGAGTGATCGGCCGATGGTTTATGAGGTCATTTTCTAAGACGAGGATTATATTATTTAGTTTTTTCATATTGGGAGGAAGAGAGAGAGAGAGCTTCTGATTTCAGAATTTGGATGTAGACCCCGTGGGGTACTAGATAGTTGCGGTATTTGCACCAAAGTGTTCTTGTGGTATGACTGCCTTGAGGTATTTCTTATGTCGTAAGAGAGTCATTATAGTGGGGACTGTAAAGGATGAGGACAAGGATATGCCTTATTTGAGTATAATAAGGCGTATTCTAGCAATTGTTTCAGGTGATCAGGAGGAGTGTATCGGAAACAACAACCCTCATTGTCTATGTTGCGTATCAACTGTGAGAGTGAGGTCTCCATCTGTGATCCGGAATTCCTGGAGTTGACTGGTCTATATCTGGAACGTCATCGTGTGTTTTGTGGTATGCTCCAAGAGTCGGGTATGGTATATCTGGCGAACCAATTTGAAGTTAGGTCTGTTTGGAATGCCAATTGGAGGTAGTTCGAACCCTAAGTGGGGGACAACTAGGTATTCTGTTGTAAGGATCATCGATCTGTTCGAGTTACAGATTCAAAAGATTAGGTTATATGGATTTGCGGTACGGGTATATGAGACTTGGGTCTAGATGTGGTCAAGGTGAGATGCATAACGAGATGATGCATGTTGTATGTGCTCAAGAATAAATGACTGTCATCACGGCGGGTAGCCGTTGGTCAGGGAGCTCGTTATGGTCAATGTTTCTTTCGAGTTCGCAAATCTTTGGGTTCTGAGGTGGTTGGTCTTGGATTAGTGTCTAAGTCCATCACTATTTTGGTATGTACTAGACCCGATTATGAGCATGGTCCTTTTGGGTTGCCTTCACCATAGCAATATGTAGGATGAGTTAAGGAGAGAAAGATTTAATTATGATTTATTAATATATTATGAGAATAATATTTTAAAGGAGAAATCATATTGTTTAATTAATATTAGTCAAGAATTAATAAAGAATTAATTTTGTGGCTAAAAGAGATTAATTAAACTTAGGGGACTGGAATTTTAATTATAAGATAATTGCAATTGGGCTATGGATCACCTTGGAATAATAGGTTGGACGAATTCTATGGGGAAGCCCATTAGAAATCGTCCAAGGCATGTCCCAGAAGGGGTCCATGGGCTGCTTAGGGCTTAAGCAGTCAAATTAGGGTTTCCTTGTTAGATAACCCAAATTGCCTACCTATTTAAAGAACCCTTGAGACCCAAAAACGTGGCTAAGTGTTCCTTTAAGGTTTCCAACCGTTTTTGGTGCCTCTTCTCTCCTCCCTCTTCATCCAAGTTGCTTTGCGATGTTTCTGACTCCATTAGAGGTGCAGCACTTGAGGCACTAAGCTTTCTGAAGCCAAGGATTAATTGTGTTGGGATTATCATGTTGCGTCATGGGCTCGGTACTTAGCCCAGTTTTGATTGCCGGTATTGGGCCTGTCCAACCGTGCATGTTTTGTTCTAGGGTTTAGTATTTAAGTTGCATGCATGCAGTCTTTGTAGTTAACACTTTCATTATTTTTCTCATTGAGTTTTGTAAACCCTATCTCGCCTCTACAGTGGAAGTTCTTCATTGAGCTCTGCTGAGGCGTGACTTTATTTGAATCATAAGCACATCTTTGATTCCATTATGTGTTCATATTTTTATTGTGTTTGTCTTGTTTGATATTATATTCTTACCTGTGAAAGATCTAATCGATCTAAGATTTATTCTCATCAATTGGTATTAGAGCAGGAGACTGTGTAATTCATACACATCTCTTCTGTCGAAGAAGTTATTAGGTTTTTTAATTCCGCATTGATTGATATTAATTGAGTCGTCATTCCATATTGACGTATCTCATTAATCGTCGATCTAACCCTAACGATATATTACAAGTCTAATCTTAAACAGGTAATCGATCAAACATCATTACAATGTCCATGGATGATTCTCAAACCAATCCAATCAACATCTCCAACAGCATTGGTTCTACGACAAGGATTCCAATCTTGTATACTCAAGATTATGAAGTTTGGACGCATCACTTTGAAGATTATGTGATTGGATCGGAGGATAATGGGTACTTGATCTGGGAAGCAATCATTGTTGGCCCATTTGCTCACTCAATCACCTCAAAGATTGTCAAAACTCAGAAGGAGTACAATCAGGTTGTTAACGATGTCAAAGATATTCCTCAAGACGAGAAGGAAAACTTTCACTTCAATATAAAGGCCTTGAGGATGATTAGGTTTGCTCTGCAGTCAGATACGTTTTGTTTGGTAAGTTCGTGCGCTACTGCTAAAGAGATATGGGACAGGCTAAAAGAATTGTATTCCACTGATGAAGATCTGGAACACTCGATTCAAACTCTTTTGCTTTCTGAATTTGGTGATTTCAAACAGAAGCCTGAAGAGAAAGTGGTTCAGACTTTTGATCACTTTAATCATCTCTTAAGTAAGACGATAAAGCATGGGATCGAAAGGAAGGTTATTGAACAAAAGGTCACTTTCATGAACGGTCTAAGACCCGAATGGATGGCTATTGTATCCACTGTTAAAGCACATGAACAGTTCAAATCGTATTCTCTAGCGAAACTGGTGGGAATTTTGAAATCCCATGAAAGTGCTCTGTCTAAGTAAACGAGTGTGGTTTCCAGTTTGGGTTCCTTAGCCCTTGTCTCTAAAGGAAAAAGCTCTGCTGAAGAAGAAGAGGAATTGGATCTTGCCGATTACGATCTAACCGGTGAAGAATATGCCATGATGGTATCCAATCCTAGAAAATTCATTAAAAGGAAATTCCCAGCCAACAAGAACCGAAATTGGCAGGGAAGTTACAACGCTGAAAAGATCAAGGAGGAACCGAAGATAGGGTCGAAGTCTGAAGAGTCAAAGAAAGAAGTGAAAGTTGGTGGAGACTCAGGATTTGATTGCCATTACTGTGGAGGCAAGAACCACTTTGCAAAAGACTGTATGCTAAAAAAGAAAGCATGATGACGATGAGGAAGCGAGCCTCCTGAGACGACTGGAGGAAATCAAGAAAAGAAAGTATGTTGCTAACAATATTACTATGAATGCTTTGATTGTACAGGATACAGACAATCGTGATGAATTTCATGGTGTGGAAGTATGGTCCACAGATTCAGAGGATGAAGAAGTCAGAAAACCCACTCACGGAAAGGCAATGCTGGTGAATGAAGAACCGGGTGTAGCTAGGTGTTTGATGGTGACCGAAGGTGTTTCTCAAATGAGAGGATATACAACTGATGGTGGGATAGAAGGCGAGAAGGAGCGAGAGGACAGGTGTTTTGCTGCGAAACCTATCAGTACACAGATCAACGAATGTGATGAGTTGATCAAGAAGGTACAAAATATTATTGCTTCTCTAAATATGCCTGTTACTAAATATGAAAGGGAATTAAATAACTTAAAAACTAAATTCTCAAGTATAAGCAGCAGTCTTTCCCAAACCCGTGTCACAAACTCTAACCTAACTGATCAAATTAGCAGGATATCGTCGAAGAGTGAGGAAAGGAGGATGTGGATTGAGCAGCAGGAGAAATAGTTGATTAGGTCAAAGGATGAATTAATTTATTTACAACGAGAAAATCTTAAACTTTTGAAACAACGAAATGTTTTTTGTTTGATTGCTAAAAGACTTTATTTTAATATCACTCAGTTGCATCTCGATTGTGAAATAGGAAAGAAGATACATCACATGATTTTACCCTTCCTTGAGCTAAAGGAGGATGAAATCGATGCTGAAGCTTACAACTGTGAAAGCGTTGTTTCTTCTGATGAGATCTCACCTGCATTGGCCTTGACAAAATTGAGTCCTACATAAAGTCCAAAGACCATAAGGACATGCTCAAAAATCTGTTACTTAAGAATGATAGATTGAAGTTAAGAACCGAAACTGTACAGAAATTTGACTCGTTGAATGCCAAATTAAGTTCAGAAAATAAAATTGATGTTGAAAATGCATTTGAACTTAATGAAGATGATGATCTGAGTGAAATCTATGTAGAATATTTGGTGGACTGTTCAGAATTTGTCAGGAGCGAACCTAAAACACGTAAGAATTTGATTTCTGAAAATTCTGTTGAGTTCGCTCGCTCGTCAACAGACAAGACCAAAACACTTAAAGCAAAAGTTGTTGTGTATCAAAAAGTTCAAACCACTCCAAATCAAGTCTACACGGTCCCGGGTGTCATTCCACAACAAACTGCAGAAATGACAGCTATGGTGGAAGAAGATAATGCAGCCGGATGTGATGAATTCTTCTGGTCAGCACCAATAGACAACACTGATCAGACGAAAGGCCTATCTCAGAAGACCTCGTGGAGAGTGAAAGGTAGATACGTGCCAGAACCACTAAATGAGCCTGCAAGATATGATGTGCCAAGCATAAGTGGAACCAAAACACCATTGGGCGAACCAACGCGAACCTCTAGTGAAATATCCTCAACTAAGAGCGACAACTATGCTCCTGCTTCTAAGAAAAAGGATAACATCCACAAAAATCCAAAACAGGTGGCTAATCAAAAACACCAACGAAATCTGAGATACAAGAAGAATCTCTCAGAAAGAAAACAGTTTTGGAGATCACAAAATCCTCACTATGTAAGGATCGAAAGGAAGCACAAATCTCAAGAGGAATCAAGGAGCCGAAAGGGTAGTTTCGGTCCCACACCTGAAAGGAACCGAAAGGAGAGTTTCAGTCCTCAAAACAACATCAACCGAAAGGGTATTTGCGGTCTCTCGACTGAAAGGAACCAAAAAAGTAGTTTCGGTCCCTCGACTGAAAGGAACCGAAAAGAGAGTTTCGGTCCTCGGAGCAATATCAACCAAAAGAGCGGTTTTGGTTCTCCACCCAATATCAACCGAGAGAGTGGTTTCAGTTCTCCACCCAATAGCAATCGAAAGAGCAGTTTCGGTCCTCATTCCTACAAGTTAAATCAGACACACAGAAGATCCAATGCCACTTCTGAACCCAACTCTTCTCATTCTAATTCTTTCTCTTCAAAATATTTAAAGGGAAAAGGAAAGCTCTTTCCAGAAGATAACAAACGTCCAAAAGAGATCCAAAAGAATGATGACGTCAACACCTCAAATACCAAGCCTACTGAAACTAAACCAACCAAAATTAAAGTTTTCACCATAAAAAGAAAAGATGAAACAACTTTAATTAAACGTACTTACTTGGTTGATATCTTTCTTACTATTCCCTGTCCTATAAAAGGCTCAGAAGGACCCAAGAAACTTTGGGTTCCTAAATCTACTTAATATTTTGCAGGTTATACATGATGAGCAGTTTGACAAAGAATGGTATATTGCTAGTGGTTGCTCGCATCACATAACAGGAAGGAAGGAAGAACTGAGGGAGTTTCAGTCTCTCAAGGATGGTGGTATTCTGAAGTATGGCAACAACTCATTTGGTACTATCAAAGGATATGGAATGATTACTAATGGCGATTTCTCAATAAGAAAGGTAGCGTATGTTGAAGGGCTCCAACACAACCTAATTAGTGTATCACAGTTGGTAGTTGGCACTGGATTGAAGATATCGTTTGATGATGAAGGCTCAGAAATAGTCGAGAAGAAGTCTAATAACGTTCTGCTAAAATCTAAGCGAAAGGGTGAAATGTATCCTTTGAACCTCAACCCAATTCGAGGTAAACCAGCAGTTTGCTTACTCACGAAGGCTCACTCAAATGAAAGCTGGTTATGGCATCGAAGACTCTCTCATCTGAACTTCAAGGATATCAACAAGCTGGTTTTAGGTGATCATGTTCGAGGTCTTCCCGTTCTCAAATTTGACAAAGAACATCTATGTGCAGCCTGTGAAATGGGAAAGCAGAGTAGACAAATTCATCCTTCTATTATCAACACAAAGGTGATAGAACCATTGGAGCTGTTGCATATTGATCTGTGTGGTCCCTCTTCCATTGAAAGCATTGGAGGAAACAATTACATTCTGGTTATAGTGGACGATTTCTCTCGATTCACGTGGGTGTTCTTCTTGAAGCAAAAATCTGAAGCTACTCCAAAGCTTAAGCTCTTCATAAAACAGGTAGAAACTCAACTAAGGAAAGTTGTTCATAATGTGAGAAGCGACAACGGCTTGGAATTCAAAAACAAAGCTTTTGAAGATTTTCTTGTTGAGAAGGGTACGACTCATAATTTCTCAGCCCCATACACTCCACAGCAGAATGGTATCATGGAAAGGTGAAACTGATCTCTGTGTGAAGCAGCTCGAACGATGTTATGCTTCGCATCCTTGTCTTTATACTTCTGGTTTGATGTAATTGTTGCTTCTTGTTATACTCAGAACACATCATATCTAAACAAGCGATTCTCCATCACTCCTTACGAGATCTTGAACAATCGCAAAGAATGTAAAATTCTTCCATGTTTTCGGTTCAAGATGCTTTGTCTTCAACTCTAAAGAGAATCGAAACAAGTTTGATGCTAAGGCTGACGAACGAATATTCTTAGGTTACTCCCTGAATTCTAAGGCGTATAGAGTTCAAAATAAGTGCTCTAAGAAGATTGAAGAAACATACTATGTCACTTTTGATGATAGCTATGTTAAGAAGATGAAGTCAACAGAAGGCGCAACGCAAGAAATCTTTCCAAAGAATGGTCAAGTTACTACCTCGATTTCAAATCTTTTTGAGCAATATTTGCTTCTTTTTGATGGGCCTCCAAAGGAGTTTTGACTCTGAATCAATGACAAAAGACAACAAGGTTGATAATCTAAAACAAATCATCGATGATGCTGCTCAAAAGATGGTTGATGATCAACCCAAAGAAACCGAGAGGCCAGAAGCAAGCGGAGCTTCGAATGACCATCCTAATGTCCAGGGGGAGGGTCCATCTCTTCAACACGATCAAGGTTCATCGTTCCAGGGGGAGAGTTTATCGTCGCAATCTTCAAGATCCTCTAAGAATCCAATCGAAAGAGGTGAAATCAATCCAGATTCTGAACAGGCATCATCCTTCGAGGGGGAGAACACCAACGCAAATGATAATGACATTCTGTCAGAATTGGAAGAAGAAATCAATGCATAATTGGATCCCACCTGCGATCCAAATTACCCACCGCTTATGAAATGGACCAAAGATCATCCTCAGAGTCAAATTATAGGGGAATCTTCAGAAAAGGTGTTAACTAGATCTCAAATCAAAGCGAAACAAGTTGCACTCTTTTCACAAGTAGAGTTTTGCATGTTCAACTCCTTTGTTTCCAAAGTTGAACCAAAGACCGTTAATTCTGCACTTGATCATTCAGACTGGGTTCAAGCCATGCAAGATAAGTTAAATGAGTTTGAAAGGAACAAAGTATGGCAACTTATTCCAACTCCAAAGGATGCTTCGGTTGTCGGTCTCAAATGGGTATTCAGAAACAAGATGGATAAGGAGGGGAATGTCATTCGTAACAAAGCTCCGTTGGTGGTCAAAGGCTACTGTCAGGAAGAAGGCATCAATTATGATTAGACCTTCGCTCCTGTTGCAAGATTAGAGTCTGTTCGTATCTTTCTTGCCTATGCTGCACACAAGAACTTTGAAGTCTATCAGATGGACATCAAATGTGCCTTTCTCAACGAAGAACTTGAAGAGACTGTATATGTTGAGCAACCGCCAGGGTTCGTGAACGAGAAGTATCCAGATCAATTTTACATACTTGACAAAGCGGTATATGGCCTAAAACAGGCTCCCAGAGCATGGTATGAAACTCTAACTCGATTCTTAAAAATGTCTAAATTCAAACAAGGTTCGGTTGACCCAACCTTCTTTAGTAAGAGAGAAGGTAACCACCTTATGATAGTCCAAATTTATGTTGATGACATCATCTTTGGCTCCACGAATCCCAGCTTAACAGCTGAATTCAGGAAGTTGATGGAAACTAAATTTAAGATGAGCTCAATGGGTCCAATTAACTTTTTCCTTGGCTTAAACATTAGACAGGGACCCGAAGGCATTTTTATTAATCAGGAAGCATACACCAAGACACTATTGGCTAAGTTTGGTATGACGGGAGACTCCAAAGTTAAAGTGCCAATGGCCTTTGGGACAAAGCTGATGTGTTTTAGCCATATGAACATTCATATGTGCACATACAAAACCCTAATGCTCGGATCTAGGTTTCTCTAATTGAACATACATTGAATCCAAGACTTCTAATGGCTAATAGAGTATAATAACAATATGAAATCAGAATTAGAAGTTTACCTTGAATCACTTGCTTGATCTTCTTGTCCTTGGAGCTTTAGAGTCACAATTGTCACTCCTCTAATGTCTTACAAACACTAACTAGCAAGAAGATGATTTAAGAGAGTGGGGAGGGATATAGAAATCGGCCAGGGTTCTTCCAAGAGTAAGAATACCGATTTCTACAACCCTATGGGTCTATTTATACTTGTAAGACTCCTAGGGTTTCACCTTTAAACCCTAATTGGATAACTTAGGCCCTAAGCAATCCAAATCCCTTCATGATAAGCCTTGGACGATTTCAAGGCCTATCCAAAGTCCTTAAACCGTCCAACCCCTCATCTTTAAGGAATTACAGCCCAAAGTACAACTATCACACACTTGACAGTTTATGCCCTTCTATTTAATTAATCTCCTTAAGTCACCAAATTAATTCTTAATTAATTTATGACTTATATTAATCAAATAACAATATTATTATTCCTTATATTATTCTTATAATATATTAATAATATTCCTTCTCTCATTATAAATCATCCTGTCAAGTTGCTATGGTGAAGGCAACCCAAAAGGACCATGCACAACCGGGTCAAATACTTGCCTAATATAGTTGCAACCTTAGACACTATTCCAACAAAAGCTTACACCCTCATTGGAAAAGCCAACTGCTGATGTGACGCTCTATCGACAAATGATTGGGTCTCTGATGTATCTCACAACAAGTAGACCTGACATCATGTTTTTAGTGTGTTACTGTGCCAAATTCCAAGCTAACCCTCGCGAACCTCATCTACAAGCCGTGAAAAACATCTTTTGCTATCTGAATCGAACCTCTTCTCTCAGTCTATGGTATCCAGCCAACGCAGGATTCTTTGTTCAAGCGTTCTCAGACGCTGACTTAGGTGGCTGTGGATTAGATCGTAAAAGCACCACTGGAGAATGCCAATTTCTAGATGGTAAATTGGTTAGCTAGTAATCGAAGAAACAAACTTGTGTCTCTCTCTCTCCACTGCAGAAGCTGAATACATCGCTGCAGCAACGTGCACATCTCAAGTTGTATGGATACAAATTCAGCTTAGGGATTACGGGCTAAACATGAAGAAAATCCCACTATATTGCGACTCTGAAAGCGTAATTAGGATTTGTCACAACCCAGTGCAACACTCAAAGACTAAACATATAGCATTGAGGTATCACTTTATCAAAGATCACGTCGAAGATGGCAACGTGGAAATTCATTTCGTCAGGACAACTGATCAACTAGCAGATATATTCACTAAGGCTTTACCTGAAGCGAGCTTCAACAAGATTCTACAAGGCCTAGGAATGATGGAAGAAGAATCCGTACCAAAATCGCCTTCGCTTCAATAAAGGTAAGAAGCGAAACGAAATGAACCGAAAGTTTGGTCTATTTCGGGTTCGGTCTATTTCGGGTGAAGATCGACCACCAACCGAAATGAACCGAACGTTCGGTCTATTTCGGGTTCGGTCCTTCTGCACTCGTTCGCTTCTTTTTCTCAACAAGGCACTTTGATTGTATTCTATTGTACACTCTTTTAAATACTCCCTCTTATATTTATAAAATCCAAAAATATTTTTATCTTTCGTTCAATTGAAAAACTCTCACAAAATACAAAAATATTTTTATTATTATTCTTTTATCTAATGTTTTTCTTTGTATAAGTGTTATTCTCGATGGTGAAGCTAAAGCAGGTATATATTTTTTTAATTAATTAGTTAGGTGTCCCTAGAAGCTTGTTACTGCATGTTGACCAAAGCCTCTATAGATTTTGAGTGAAGCCTTAATAACATGATATATACAAATCATGTTTTCCCAATCTGGGCTGACATATTCACTCTAATCTTGAGCTACCTTACTCTTCTCTAAATGAGCTTAGAGTTTTCTGCTTAGTCCTTCTTTTTATAGCAGAGGTACATTTGCTTCTTATACCATCTACA
Source organism: Lactuca sativa (assembly GCF_002870075.4). Classification (NCBI taxonomy): domain Eukaryota; kingdom Viridiplantae; phylum Streptophyta; class Magnoliopsida; order Asterales; family Asteraceae; genus Lactuca; species Lactuca sativa. Next base: position 158,265,905 of record NC_056624.2, on the reverse strand, counting down.
ACATTTTTCTTCATCATACTTCATCTCACCAATATAACCCTTGAGACTCTCAACATTTACCACTGAGGTTTATGGTTATACAAAATCTATGTTAATGATCTTAGTTTCATGTCACTATGTACTAAGTGAAACCCACAATTCAACACCAATAATGAATTGACGGTGAATTATCATATTCAAGATCTTACTTGTTACCTAATGAAATCTCTTTTTATTTTTGAGTGATCTTTTATGAATTTGTCTAAAACCAAGGCTTTTCTTCCCCTAAAGATCCAGTTTATTTATGTTTTTGAGACTTCTATAATTTCTTTTGTCACTATACAAGATATCCTACCTACTTGTTCAACAGATCACATTGATCTCATAAGTACTTCGTTCAATTTCGGTCTTATGTAAAGTATCGAAATTATGAATTGAAGCTAAAGCCTCCCTTTATAACCTCTAAAAATATGCCTTTCAATACTTCTTAACAAGTTATTGATCGTTATTTAATGGGAAACCAAACAAGCACTTTCATGTCTCTCTTGACTTTGAAGGAAGCGATTCGTGCCCAGAATCAGTCGCTTTACGTCTTTTTAAGACATCACAAATTATCCCCAAAGTTTGCTTTATTTCTTTATCTTTTACACCCTATGCACGAAAATTTTTAATTTTCCCCAATCTGGCTCTTTTAATGATGTTCAATAAAGCAAAACAGGCAATGACGATTCAAATGGATTATGGGGTGACGATTGGGATAAAGTGAAGGCTAACTCAGCGGTTATCCAATCGTTTTGCCGATTTGAAAAAGCAAATTTTATGGAATGGCGTGCAAAAAGGAAACGTCCTTTCTCTTTCCTGTGTCATCATCGGTATGACAACTGTTCATCCGTCAAGTTAGGCGCTATTTTTGAAATAATCCAAGATATCAGCCGAATTTTTCTCTCTCCTCCTTGTACGTATAAAAGGATTTGGCACGGTAATCTTTACCCTTTTATCACTTACAAAACTCTCTCAAAGAACAAAGGCGATTTTTCTCACTGTTCATCATCTTCTCCAAGCTTCAACAATGGCAGAATCTTCCTCAGTTCATGACACTTCTATTCGCCAAACACTCTTCACTATCAAACCTCAACAAACCTGATCATCGATCTCACTCCTTTTGTCTATGAACCCTACATGTTGTATGTAGTCGAGTGTCTCAAATACTCACCTTTGGTCGATGCTCTGTCCAAAGTCAAGATTGTTCCCATGTCCTGCCTTTCACTTGTCTACTCCACTGCTTACTACGACAAAGTTCATGAAAGCATTGACTTTGAAATCCACAATGAGAAGACCTCCATCTCCAAGCACCGCTTTTGTGCCCTAATTGGTCTTTCTCAAGAACAAACCCTGGTAAACCCTGAATCCATCACCACTGGTCAACTATTTTCTATGTTTTATCAAATGGGGTATACTGAAACCCTCACCACCATAACCAAGTTCAAGAAGTCCTGCCTTCCTACTTAATGGAATGGCCTTTTCACTTTGCTGTTCAAAGGACTCTCTGAGCGTAGCGCCGGCTCAGATAGGGCGAGCAAGTCCTTTATGACTGTGCTCTATGGTTTATATCATGGGATAGATTTGGATTATGGCACTATTATCTGGAAACAACTGGTACAAAGCTTGGTTTCTTCATCCAGACACTCAGAGATCTCCTGTGGGCGATATTGGTCTATCATCACTAACTAGCCAATGGATCGTCTTCACGTTCCAATCATGGCGGATTCTCTTCTCTCCTCCATCGCTACTTTTCACACAACCAAGATAATCGTCACACATCCCACCAAGTACTCCTTCATTGGATCTGTTCCTGAAACCATGCTCGCTCGTGTCTCTACAGTGAGTAATGTTCTGCAACAATATAGAAAGATTTCGTCTTCAGGTCCAAGGGAGCTTACGCCAGCCATGGTTCGCTCCATTGAAGAGGCTGACAAGCCAGCGAAAAGGGGCAAGAAAACTGACACCCAGAAAGAGGCACAGGTTCCCAAACCAACCAAGGGGCAAACACCTAAGAAGTGAAAGTCTGACAAGGGTGCTCCATCACAGCCTCAACCAAAGAAGCAGAAGAAGCCTGCTAGGAAACTTATACTCTAATCTTCCAGTGATTCAAACTCCGGGTATGTTCCTCCCAAACATAAGTCTGCTCCTCCTTCAGACTCTGAAAGCGAAAGCTCTGAAGATGAGGCTTCGGGTCGTGGTGATACCCCGCCTCGATCCCCTACCCCAGAAATTCCGGTTCGCTCTCAACGTCCTTCTCCTCGACCTGTTACAATCCCAGTATCCATCCCTCCAGTTTTCCCTATCCCCACTACTCAACCCTTCACCACTATTCCCATCCCTATTCCTATATTCACAGACACTACTACCACTACCACTACCACAGGGGCTCAATCTACAGCTCCTACTCCACCTATTACAACCGAACCACCAGTAACAACCGAACCTCCTACCACTACCAAACCCTTATCTCCTACTCCATCCACTGACACCACCCCAGTTCTAGGCGGTGAGGACTTGGAATTTGATTCCACTTATTTTAGTCCTTACCGTGCATAGAGTGATGAAGATGATGACGATCCTGTTACCAAGCGTCATCTCAAAGCAGTCAACGAAAAACTCGATCAACTGCTTTCATCCTCTTCCTCTGGGGCTTACTCTGAATCTGCATTAAAGGCTTTGTTCTCATCTGTCGTTCAAGAATACAACGCCTCGCTTTCGGCTACAGCTAAGGCAATTGACGCCTCCACTTCCCAATGTCAGAAAGCCTCCCTTGCTATTGAGACTTCCACAAAGGAGTGCAAGGAAGCGACCGCAAAAGTCGATAAACTAATTTCTGAGGTTCACTTATTTCTAGATTCTTTGCAGGCGGATGCTAAGAATAATGCTCAAACTGTCAATGCTTCGGTGGATAACCTTCAACGTTCTCTTCAATCTGAACAATCCAACCTTGAAGCTGCACGCCAAGCAATCGAAGCTGATAACGCAACTCTGCATGATAATGTCAATGACCCAATTGGAGGCAGAGTTGGCCGTTGAGAATCGCATTATGGATGAATTTGACAAAAGAACCTCTCAGTTGAAGATGCAAAATATTAGACTTCGCACTGCCACAACTGAACTCAATGACTTGACGTCCGAGAGGGAGGTTATACAAAGCTTTGTTGCTGATGTTCACTCCATCCTACTTCATCTCCCTGAAGCCCATGATCCCATCATCACCATCACTATCAGACGACACTTTGCTGACAAACTCAGGCCAGCATTGGACATCCTTAGTCGTATTGAGGGTGTTCCGGTGACTGGTGTCCAGCCGAAACAAGGGGGAGAGAAGGCACCAAAACTCAACCTCCTCCTGAACCGAAATCAACTGCTGAACCGAAGGGTAATGAAGCTTCGGTCAGTACCAGAGATAAGAAAAAGAAGAAAATCGGTGAAGATGACATTGATAGTGAAGAGGAAGTTTATGAAAAGAATCCTTCTAAGCCTTTTCAGAAAACAAAACCTTCTGATAAAGAGCTAGCAGGAAAATTCAAGGAACAATAGGCTGAGCTGTAGAAGAAGCAAAAGGAAAGGGAGCTTCTGGAAAAGAAGAAGTCCATTTTTCCTGTCTGGACTCTAGATTCGCTTCGAAGGTGCGCCATTGATGAGCCAAGCATACTTTGGCTTGAGCCTGTGATGTCATTTGGGCTTGATAACTCCAAGGATGCACAGTTTGACATGTTAATCATGCTTTCACTGCTTTAATTCGACTGTTGCCATCCCATTTCCAGATCCGAAGGTGGATAGGGATCTGTTGGAGTTCTACTTAGAGTTCGCTCAATCTCAGTACTTGACCTGGAGTTAGAAGAAAATTACAACTGTCAAGGTTTTGAAGCCCTACTCAGCAAGGTAGTTTATTAATGTAAAATTCAAAGTGACTCGAGGCTTTGAAGGCTCGGCTCATAGCTTCACTATTGCTGATCTACCGAACCTCAATCCCCACGACTGGATACTCCTCAACAATATTTTATTGTCAAATCCACAGGAGTATCAGCCAATCATTGACCATGTCAAGCAAATGCTTTTGTGCTACATTCACGAGGTAGCGAAGATGGACCAAGAGATTGCTTCTTCCATTCACAAGCGAACCACGATCAAAAATATGGGCAGAGCAGGCAATGTTAATACAATGGTCATGGGCAAGATTGACTCGAAGTATCACACTGTGATGTTCGTCATGGGCGAAGGACAGAAATGCCTGTTCGCTCTTGTTGACAAACACCTCTTCTCAATTGCTTGCTTGGAGCATATTTTTGAGATTATTCAGAGGTGTGATCAGAACACTGCAGCTGACAAGAAGTTGTTCACTGATATGCTGAGGTGGTATATCCAGTTTCGACAGACACTTCTTGCGATAATCCCTCGGCTGTTCAAGGTGATAAAAACTATGAAGCCAACTCAGAAGAAATAATCTCTCGCCTCATTTGACACAAAGGGGGAGATTGTTGGGATTATTATGTTACGTCATGGGCTTCGGTCCTTAGCCCAATTTTGATTGCCGGTATTGGGCCTGTCCAACCGTGCATGTTTTGTTCTAGGGTTTAGTATTTAAGTTGCATGCATGTAGTCTTTGTAGTTAACGCTTTCATTATTTTTCTCATTGAGTTTTGTAATCCCTAGCTCACCTCCACAGAGGAAGTTCTTCATCGAGCTCTGCTGAGGCATGACTTTATTTGAATCATAAGCACATCTTTGGTTCCATTCTGTGTTCGTATTTTTATTGTGTTTGTCTTGTTTGATATTCATATTCTTACCTGTGAAAGATCTAATCTATCTAAGATTTATTCTCATCAGATTGTTATTGCTATATAACAATCAAAGGTAAGATCTAAACCCTAATTTCAGTTATAGTTTATTAGATCTAGAGTTTATGGCTTTGGATTATCAATTGCATGTTCATTAGACAAACTAGATCCAAAGCTATTAGGGTTTTCATGTACACCATAGGATTGATGTATTACTCAAAACCCTTTAGTGGTATCAGAGCCTAGGGCTGTTTGTTAGTGAATTGATGCTTATCTGATAGTTTAATTGTTGAAAAAATCATTTTTTGCCCTTCTGCCTGGCTGACTCGGCGAGTCAGTTGATGAACTCAGCGAGTCAGGTTGACTCGGCGAGTCCAGTCTCTGACTCGGAGAGTCCAAAAGTCTGGCAACGCTTTTTGGCGATTTTCTTGCTGTATTGGCTTGGGATATTTACCATAAAAGTTTTTAATTAATAAAATCCGATTTTTATTGATTTTGGGTGAATATCCTTACCAAAATAGTAGATAATTACCATTTAATCAAATATTTGTTACCTTATAAGATAATGTTTAATTATTTGAGTTATTTGATAAATTATCTTGCAAGATATTTGACTAGGTCAAAATTAGATAATTGCCTTATTTGAATAGTTTCAAATTACTCCCTTTAAGTTTTATTGTTTAAATTTGAACTTAAAGGTTTTGTTCTTTGAAATTTAAATAGTTAAACCCAAATGTTTTGAAAAGTTTCAAAACTTGCCCTTGTCGAGACGTTAGTGGAGTTTGTGTGCTTAACCGGCACACTAATTTGGGTTTGGCTGTGACATCCCCTAATTTCTCGGCCAGAAAATACCGATTTAATTTATGCTTTTTAAAAAAATCAGAGAAATCTTTTTAAAAGATGTTGCAGAATTTGTTCCCAAAACAAAACATAAAAAAAAGTTTATCAAAACCTTCTTTAAGAAATGTATAGTTTCATTTCATATCAAAACCTCGGGATGTCATGTTCCGATACAGATCAAAAGCATAAACAAGAAATTATAAGCCTTTCAACAGTTATTTACAACTACTGGCCTATAATCCAAAAATCTCTCATCGTCCTCCGACTATGCTCGAGGTCCATTACCTGTAATCATAAAAACTGAGTGGGTTAGGCTTGGGAGCCTGGTGAGCATATAGGGTTTTCAACCCACAATAATAATAAACTTACTAAGTTCATCAATCAACAATAACCCTGATTACCTGTTCTCGTTATCCTCGCTTTATGTCCCTAAACACTTATCACAAGGGACCTAGCCTAAAGAATATCATCGGGATGGACACTACTGCTAAGGGGTTTCCTCAGCCATACATGTCCTAAAGGCAACCATGAGGGGGATGGAGTACAGCGAATGAACACTCTTAGTTCATTAACACCTACAGGTTGCGGACCTGCTAATGTTTCCCACCGGACTGTCTAGAAAGTCTGTGGTCGTCATCCAAACTCCGCTAGATGACTGGATCTCAAAACACATCGAGGCCTCTCATCACTTTTATTTTATCACACATCACTATCTACCCATGTTTTACCCAACATATTTGTAGATAAAAATACATATACAGTTTAAAACTTGTATAAAACATCAATTCAACAGTCACCTCAGTTAAACAATTAATATAATTACACGTAGCACGTATTTCATGTAAAATACTTCATATCTAGGTGTAAGATGAAGGTGACTATACACTCACATGATTTGATGATAATCGGGCAGCAATTTGTTTCCTAAAACGATCGTTTCTAATAAAACGGGGAGTTTTATTGAGAAACCGAGCTCTGCAAAGGTGGGGCTTCGAAACCGAAAAGATAAATTTTCTAGGCTTCTCGGGCACTTCGTGGAGTATTCCGGGCTTTGGAATAAGTACCGGGGCTTCGGGGGATGTGAAAATAGCCAAAATAGTGAAAAATGGGTTAAAAGTGACAATTTCTAAATTCTAGCCGGGAGGGTTCGCACCCTTCTATTTATAGGGGGAAGCTTCTGATCGGACGGCTGAGAAGCCTCCAGGTGGCGAAGATCCGAAGGCTCGCAGGGGAGGGCTCGCACGTGGTTGTGCATGCGAAGGGGCTGCTGGCGATCTGTGATTGGACCGAAGTCCGGATCCGATGAGGGAAGCTCGTGGCTTCTGCGAGGGTTCGGACACGAGGGAGAAGACAGGCGTCGGATCTTCACTGGACCACTTCGGATAAGGCCAAGTGCTCGGATGACTCACCAGCTCGGACGACTCAGCAGGACATGTGGCGTGTTTTGAGCGAGGGTGACGTGGCCGAAGTCCACGAGTGCGAAATTCCTCGATTTTGGGGATTTTTCTCGTTTTTCTCGCCAAAACTTCTAAAATACATAACTTTCGCATACGAACTCCGTGTTTGACGTTCTTTATATGCACGCGTAGCTAAAATTACGTTCTACAACTTCCGTTTAGACTTCGTCGGCTAATTTTGACTTTAATTTTATTATTATTTTTTTTAACAAACCGGGATAGGAAATCCGTTAAAAATTCATAACTTCTTCATCCGACATCCGTTTTTGTCAGACTTTTTACCGTTGTGCTACTAATGACAAGACCTTCGATTCTCGTTTAGGTTGTGTCGGCTAAAAATCGCTCGATCTAAAATTCGAGTTTTTAGTTGTCTACTGCTAAGCTGAAACTTCGAAAAATCATAACTTCCTCATACGAAGTCAGATTTGGGCGTTATTTTTATCGAACTTTTCGGTTTAACGAATACTACGAATTTAGTTTAGATTACTAAGGCTAAAAAGTAGTTTATCAAAAACTCACTTTTTATGACATTCAGCCCCGTGTCGGTTTTGTCGCGAAACTTCGACATGTCATAACTTCTTCGTTATAACTCGGATTTTGGTATTCTTTATATCCCCGAAATCCTTGTTTCGACCACTACAACTTTGTGTAAAGATATCAGGCTTATGTCACACTTTAATTTTGACGCTTATTTTTATTCTTAATTAATTAAGCCCTAATAATTAAGCATAAAACACATAATTCACATAATATTCACATAATTCCTTTTCATTTCTTCAAAACGAGTTACAAATGTTAACCTAGACTATCACCTCAATATAAATGCCTAGGCTAGAAACACAAGTGTTACATTGGCATTGGTAGCGAAGGGTGACTCGATGTTTATCATAGATTAATGGAGCGTGTGTGGCTAATTGGCACATTGATTAGGTGATAGTAGCATTGAGTGCACCATGTACATTCACATGGTTATTCACACCTTGTTTGTGATCCTCGGCATCCCAATTGCAAATTGGTTAATCGTCATTTACCTGCCTTCAAATATTCTGCAACTAGATTACGGCATCCCTCTTCTAGGTTGTAGAGTATTGTGTTGGATCCTAGCCTTGATGTTTCATTTGGGTGTTACATCAAGGATTCTAATCAACTTGACTTAAATTTCTCCCATTTTGTAGATGTATGAATCTTACAATGGTCTTCCCAAATCCCATGGAACAAGTTTTCCAAATGGAGATGATATTCCACGATATGATCAAGGAACCAGATATCATGCTTCACTTCCTCCACCTCCTCCAATTATTCTCCCTAACCCACAAGTTCGAAGGATTGAAAAGTTCAAGCTCACTCAAGCCCTTTTGGCAAGTAAACACGAAGATGGGAAACATGTGTGTGCACACGTCTTAGAGATGAAGTCACACATTGACAGGTTAAGGATGTTGGGTGTCGAGATTTCAGGTGAGTTAGTTGTTGATTGGGTTCTTCAGTCGCTTCCTGAATCATATAGTGAGTTCATTAGAGAGTACTATATGATGGATCATGATGTGAACCTCATTGATCTCACCTATTTGCTTATAGCTGCTGAATCAGCAATGATTTGGCGTGCTGGTCAAGCAAATTTGTCTGGTGAATCAAACTCCCAAACTTCAATGGACACTGGCAACATTGGAAGTCCAGAAAGGACTAAGTATGAGATTGTCCCATGTGTTGTACCAAAGGAGTCCATTTGCTTTTATTGCCAAGAGAAGGGGCATTGGAGATGAAGCTGCCCAAACTACTTGAGAGATCTAATAGATGGGAGAGTCAAGACGTATGGCTCTACTTTAGGTAAAATCCAATAACTAACTCTATAAATTCCTATTCTTTGATTTTCAATACATGATGTGATAAGATTAAATTTTGATGTTTTGTAGGATCGAAGAAAAGAGAGGAAGCTTAAGGGAAGAAGTAAGTTGAATTTGATCGTGAAGAAATGGATTTCAATCGCATGGCTTGAGGATCGGATTTTTGAGCTACTACTTTAGAGTTAGAATAGATTGCTTAGAAATTGAAATAGCATAGTTTTCATTTCAGTTGCATTGTAAGGACAAGTTTTTCCGCAATAAAATGAATTTTGATTTTGTCTTATTTATTTATCCTTGCAATGGCATATCTGAAAATGGATGTTTATATATTTCTAATTTTAGCAATGTTGAATTGGATGTGATTCTTGATTATGTTATTTGTGAAATGTCGAGAATTTACCAAATAGGGAGAGTTTCTCATCTCCCAAGTTTCAATTGGACAGAAACTTGGAATCATGCAACATGCATTGCGTGATGAATGAGAAACTTCATATTTGGAAATTAGACTAAATCTTTGGCAAAGGGTCAAGTGAAGGACTAAGAGATCGAGTACACTAGGTTGTACGTTGATCAAGTCCACCACAAGAGTGATAAAGATTCGTCATGATTTACTAAAGTTTAGTAAATATGATTATACTTATAAGATTAAGTGTAATTCTGAGTTGGTTGAAAGAGTTTCAATGAATAGCAGAACGAATAAAGAAGAATCAAGTAGGCAGAAAGATAAAAGTTTCTCCATTCTAAGAAGAAGGGAGAGTACCTTTTATTGTGTTTTATGATAAGTCTTAATGATTAAGAACCATATCTTAATTGATCCTCTAGACGAGTCTTAGTGCATTTGTATGTCTAAGAGGAGGAATCAAGAATTGTGGAAATGGTTAAATCAAGAAGTTAATCATACTTCTGTAACATCCCAAAAATACAGGCCAAAATTTTCATTTTTAAATACGTCATTATAAAACCAACAGTGTAATAACACATTTGTAATATCATGTCATGTCAAAACCAAAGTAGAAATAATTAAACATGTTCTCATAAAACAATATCAGAGTGTAATCCTAAAGATCCCATGTGCGGAAAACCATTGTGTGATGCGCTGCAATCAAGACGGCTCCTTTCCTTTAAACACGAAGTACCTGAAACCAAAACTGAAAACCGTAAGCACGAAGCTTAGTGAGTTCCCCCATGATACCACATACCATACAAGCACATAACATATATATTGTCGGGCAATTCTGGGGTGCCCGACCTACCCGGTACGACCCTTCTAGGGTGCCGACCTACCCGTACGGCCAATCTAGGGTGCCGACCTACCCCAGCAGCCATTATGGGGTGCCGTCCAACCCGTGTCAAGCCATTCTGGGGCGTTGACCTACCCATGTCAAGCCATTCTGGGGTGCTGACATACCCGTCGGTCCTAACAACCGACCCTCGGGGACTATTCCACCCCTACTGCTACTATCACATATATCATAACATAAACATACTATCAGACATATATGGGGTGTCCGAACTACCCTTCGGTCCTAACAACCAAACTTGGGGACTATTCCCCTCCTACTACCACTATCACATATAACATATCATGCCAACATATAAACATATCATCACATACTGTCAGACATATCTGGGGTGTCTGGCCTACCCTTCGGTCCTAACAACCGAACTCTACTACTATCACATATAACATATCATGCCATCATATAATCATATCAAGTAGTAACAAACCTAGATGATATCACAAAGACAATCATCTAACATACAACTCCTACTGTTGGGTCGGCATTGTGGCCGTAGACCCACCGCTACTGGAAGGTAACTCACCTCACACTCCTGAAGTCCCGAAGACACAAGCCCACACTTCCTGAAGTCCCGCAGACTCGACCCCGGCTGCTGGCTGACAGATTCCCGAACTGTCAACACCAAAATAACACCCAATTAATAATTGGGTCCCAATACATAACCATAAGTACATTCTTTGGGCAATTACTACATTACCCCTAGCTTGGCTTATTCAAGCCCAAAGCCCAAACCATAGGTCCAAAGTCGATTAGGAATCAAAGCCCAACACATGGCCCAATTTTCCAAATTGGGCCTAGGCCTATACATGGTATCATTCTAAGGCTCAACATCATATAATCATTAAGGCCCAAACTATGGCCCATCTATGGCCCAATTTTCCAAATTAGGCCCAATCCCCTTACATGAGCCTTACCCCAGGCCCATTAAATTACTCTAGACCATTTGCTTGATCTTGGATAGCCCATTTAATAACCCAATCATCAAGGCCCAATAGAAAGGCCCAACAATAAACCCAAGTGAGATTAGGGTTTCACATAAAATGATGATTAGGGTTAAGTTTCCTACTTAACCCATTAAGGACTTAATCCATTAAGTCCAATATTGCTTAGATTAATTTCCGCCAATGATTATTATTTAATATCTCAAATTATTAAATAATTCCCGTGTGTCCCGATTAATTTCCCAAAATTAGGGTTTTGATTGCATTAGGGTTTTCCAACCTAAATACTAGCCCATTATCAACTTGTTGGGCTTTTAGATTAATTAGGGCTTTATTGGGCCTATTAAGCCCACTAGAATAATATTAAGCCCATTGGAGTCCATTAAGCTTTATTGTGCCCACTTAAGCTCACAAGGCCCATTAGGGTTTCAAGCACCCCCAAACGAATCAAACTCACAAGGCAAACACACCGCCACCCGACACGGCGGCCGGTGGCGGCAACCACCACCTCACCATGGTGGTTTTTAGTTTCTTTCTCATTATTCCATTTCCAATTACATTTTACAAGGATAAATCTCAAGTAAACACACACACCTACTAACACACACACACAAAAACACGGTGGTGCATGGTGGCAGCCACCACCCCACGGTGGTGGTGATGCCTTATACTTAGAACTCCGACCAAACACACACTAATGAAATCAACACACACACAAAATTAACCCATACATCAGCAAACCCAACCGTTATGGCGGTCCTTGAGGTGGCAGCCACCATGGCCGACTGCCATGGTGGTTCTTCACAGCTCCCATTCGATAGAACCCACACACACACGAAAATTAGCACAATACAGCAACATCTAAACCCGCTTGGGAACTATGAACTCAGCCACACCAACGAAGGAATGACTACACCACCCACACCCACATGTCCTTGCTCGGAGATAAACACAACCACCCACCTCGCGGTGGTGTACGGAGAAGACAACGGCACTGGAAGGCGGCCACAACGACATCTAACGGCGGTGGCTAGTGGTCACGAATAGGAAATAGAAACAAGAGAACGGGTGAGGAGGATGAGCAGAGACCACCTTGGACTGAATCACCATTGACCACCGGCTAGCGGAGCCTCCGTCTTCAACTGTGGGAGTGTTAGGGGTCGACAATGAAATAGTATTGAGATATGCCTTCGCCGGTAGCTAAGCCATGACGGCATCTCGATGGTGAGGCAGCAGGCGGCGTCGTTTGGGACTCCATCTGGTCGTCGGCGACGACTGGGGAGAAGTAGAAGGAGGTGCGCCAGAGATGGAAGGTATAAGGTGCAAGTGGCGGCTGATCTGTTATTAGGGTTAGGGTTAGGAACACTTGATGTATATATATGGAGGCTACGAAGTAGGGTGACGGGTTCTAACCCGTATACCATACAACTTACATATAGCTTTGACACTTCTAGCCCCTCCCATCCATAATTTTTCCAAAAGAAGTCTACAATTTACCACTTAAACCCTACCCCTTGAAATCCTTTACAACTTCATTCCAATATCAAGTCTTAGAATTATACTCCAAGATTGTGAATTCAGTGACACATCTTTAGTAGGTTTATAACACTCAACAATTGTGGAGTTGGAAAAAGTCTTCTTATTCCTGCACATTTGAGATTGGTAAGTTATGATGTATTGGATAAGACAAAGATCAACTAAAACCAATTATGTGAAGTAATACTCTTGATAAAAACTACACTAACTCTTGAATATTTGTTTTGTCAAGGAATGTTTCTTGACAAGAGAATCTTATATGTCAAGGAGTCAGTAGGAGTCTTAATGGTCTTGAAAGGTTTCAAGAACAAATCAAGAGTTAAACCTAGTTGATCATCACTAGCACACGACTTGAGGTTTAAAGCCTATCGTAGATGACATACTCTTTTTCTGTGCCATTCCAATTGAGTTAATTATGCATGTGAGTTCTATGAGTTCTCATATGAATGCATAAAGACAAAGCACCTTGATCAATGGAAAGTACATTGATATGAAAGGGTGAGTTGCTTGGAAGACATGGTGGGCATTCATGTTACCATGAGGCAAGAAATCGAGATTAAGCACGTTCGGTCCATATGAGTTTAGATTTGTCACAAACTTTGGTTTTGGAAAATTCACATGGATAGGAACACATACACTTTAAAATCTAAGTGTCATGAGGTTTCCCTCCATCATGAAAATGATTGTAAGGAAATGCTTTCACTAAGAGAGATTTTAAGAAGATTGCAATTGTGAAAAATTGTATTCTCAAATTCGATTATGATTACGGCATCCCTCTTCATAGTTCGAATTGTGAGATTTGGCAATTAGTCTGAACATTTTGAGACTTAGTAACATGAGTTCTAAAATTGTTTAGACGCACGTATAAGCTATCTAAGAAAAGGTCTATGAGTTTAAGAAGCTTAGATAAAGGATTATCGTATGGACTTTGGAATTCAATAAGTATTGTTTTCTAGAAGTTCAAGTCTTTTCTGAATACATGTCAAAGCTAGTGGGAGCATAAGTGTTATGCTTGTATGGAAATAATCATTGTGTTAGTGGGAGCATGACTATTATTATTTTAAGTATTTCAAGTTAGTAATATTAATTATAGAAAACAAAGATTCACTTTGCAAAGTTGTAGGGGTTGAAAAGTTGTTTTGCTATAATTAAGGGAGAGAATATGATTCTTCATTTCAAATCTTAAGGCTTAGATTGTGGAATTTTAATCAAATTTAGTCATATATATATATATATATATATATATATATATATATATATATATATATATGAATGTTGTGTTGGAATGGTTCAACATGATGAAATTCTATATATGGAAAGGATAATTGCATTCTCAAAATTTGGTTATGATTACGGCATCCCTTTTCATAATCAAAATTGTGAGAACATGGAAATTAGAAATATTATAGCAGAAGATTGGTAAAGTATCACGTCTTCATGTGAGACATTATGAATGGTGTTCCATACGTTTCGGGTATAGGATCGACTGCATATGCTATAATGTTTGATCATTCTAAAATTTTCCAAATGCTTAGCACATTAAGAGGGAAAAAGGACTAGAACGGCTTTGGCTAAAATAATTAAACAACTATCAAAGAATGATCTAAGGTTCGCCAAGGATTTTTTGCTTGTGAGTAGTTTGAAGTATAGTATTCAATGGACCATGTTGACATTATTTTGAATAAATCAGACTCTATTTAGAATGAGTTGTCATATGGCAAATATGGAAATGTTTCCATATTAGGAGTTGGATATTGAGACTCTATGGCTAGATTGGAAACTTTTATGCAAGAAGGATGTTCAAAGGAATGTACTTTGAATATGAGACTTCGGGTCTATGGAATTGTCTTGTAACAATTTCCGATAGAATACCTTGGAATTTCATTAGCCAAGTCTTGGTGACTTCTGTGCTATTACATTACGAAAGGATCGTTGCATAAAATGTTAGAATCTGACATATTCCAAAAGTGGCAAGAATTTGGTATTCTTACACTAATGATGAGGATTGGGAATTGTGAAATGAGTTTCATTGGAAAGGTTTTCAATTGATCTATTCCACAAAGTAAGGATCATAGGTAACATAGTGTGCATGCTTGGAGCATGGGACAACTATTTTTGTAATTCAAGTAATAAGTTGATTATCCGAAACATTAAACAATGAATAAAGAGTAGTCAATATGGTGTTTAAATAAAAGTGTTTTATTTACGCTCAAAAGTTTTGGGGCCATATAGGATTAAGTACTATCGTTGTGTTTCATTTTGCATGTTTTGACTTCCAGAATAACTGGGTTATTCGAACCTCCACAGTCAGTCATACGTTGGAACTAGGTATGAAGGAAGAATGTCATGAATCTGTCTATAGATTGTCTAAAGTGTTTAGACATAGCACAAGTTTGCTGCAGAGTTCATGAGTGCTTTGATAAGATTAAAGTAGTGGATTAAACCCACGCTCACTTGAATCACTTCATGGATTTATCACGGGTGATTAGTGAGACGATAATATTGTATATTCTTGAAACCAAGACTTGTGAGTTGTTATTTGTTGGTCGGTTGCACATTGATGATAAGTAAACGCACCAGTAACTTGGTGTTATCAAACTTATTCTTGTGTGCGATTCGATTAGTAAGTGCAAGCAAGCATTTGAGTCAAAGTTTATCCATTCCGTTTACCCAAGGTGGGATAAAAGTGATATATGTGGGCCCCTCGATGATTTAGTGATGACACCCTAAGCGCTTGGCCAAGCCGGGACTAAGTTGATGTGTTTAATTGTAGTCTGTTGTCAGTCATCATAAACCAGATGTCGGGAAACAATACAAAGACAGAGAGAATGATTTAAATCCATGTCTCGTGTCTATACGATATCTTGAGAATGGAGGAATATATAATCCCTTATCTAAAGGACACGCGTATCTGATAAGATCAGAGTTGATAGCGGCTTTTGAAAGCTACGATTGCTGATCAGGTTATGAAGTTATACAAAATAGTTATTAGACTTATCCAAGTGGGAGACTGTTAGATTAGTGTCTAAGTCCATAACTATTTTGGTATGTACTTGACCCAATTATGAGCATGGTCCTTTTGGGTTGCCTTCACCATAGCAATATGTAGGATGAATTAAGGAGAGAAAGATTTAATTATGATTTATTAATATATTATGAGAATAATATTTTAAAGGAGAAATCATATTGTTTAATTAATATTAGTCAAGAATTAATAAAGAATAAATTTTGTGGCTAAAAGAGATTAATTAAACTTAGGGGACTGGAATTGTAATTATAAGATAATTGCAATTGGGCTATGGATCACCTTGGAATAATAGGTTGGACGAATTCTATGGGGAAGCCCATTAGAAATCGTCCAAGGCATGTTCCAGAAGGGGTCCATGGGCTGCTTAGGGCTTAAGCAGTCAAATTAGGGTTTCCTTGTTAGATAACCCAAATTGCCTACCTATTTAAAGAACCCTTGAGACCCAAAAGTGTGGCTAAGTGTTCCTTTAGGGTTTCCAGCCGTTTTTGGTGCCTCCTCTCTCCTCCCTCTTCATCCAAGTTGCTTAGCGGTGTTTGTGACTCCATTAGAGGTGCAGCACTTGAGGCACTAAGCTTTCTGAAGCCAAGGATTGATTGTTATTGCTATATAACAATCAAAGGTAAGATCTAAACCCTAATTTTAGTTATAGTTTATTAGATCTAGAGTTTATGGCTTTGGATTATCAATTGCATGTTCATTAGACAAACTAGATCCAAAGCTATTAGGATTTGCATGTACACCATAGGATTGATGTATTGCTCAAAACACTTCAGTTGGGTCGATGGGTCAAGTTTTGGTTGTTGAAGGATTTTCCAGTTCAACATATAGATTGCTATCTATACTCCAAAAGAGCAGCAATTGATCTGTCAATTAATTCTAGAACGGGTATGTGTAGTTTCGCGTGGGTTTTGCTCAGTAAATATTGGGTTTTGGGTTGTCGTCAATGCAGCCTCAATCATTGATTATTTTTTGTTCTTCATTAATAAGTTGGAATACTTCGAAAGTTTCGAGCTATATAAGTTGAAGAATAGTGGTCGTGACAAACTTCGTTGAGAGTAGTAAAGTGCTTAATCTGGTTTGGGTGTAGGCACCTATTAATTTTTTATCATGGGGTATTAGTTCAGGAAACTCTGTATTGTTGTGGTTTGGTAATTATATTGTGGGATGGTTCGGTAATCTAGCAATTGCAAGGCATTAAGAGAGTCGATGAATCCAAGTGGGGGTAATTACTTAAGTCTGCCAGGGGATAGGTCCAAGTGTGATCCCTTTTAGGGTTTGTACCCATGGCGGAATTTGAATCAGATTATTTGGAAGGAACGCCAGAGTTCCTTTTGGTTAGAAAGAATCCAAGATAATTGAGGTTGTGAGTGTGGAGCAAGTTTAAGTTAGGCCAGTGGGGCCTTAACCGATTGATCAGGTCCATTGGGATTACAGTTCGGTATCTCTTGTAGTCTATGTTGGATAGCCTGAGAACTCTTGGTCTAATGCATGTTTATGATGTTCTTGTATGATTGTTCACTCCAGGGTGGACCATCTGTTCGAGTGTATATCTGACGCCTGACTACATGCATCATCATGACTGTCATGGAAAGACCATGGGGTGAGCCCATGGCAAGTGCAAGAGTGTTGTGAGACTCCGGGATTTTGTAACATTCGATAGTCACAGTGGGAGTGTTGTAAGACTACGGGGTGCCATAACATTCACTAGTCAGAGTGGTAGTGTTGTAAGACGGAGGGTGTCGTAGCATTCACAAGTCAGTGTGCGAGTGTTGTAAGACTTGGCTCGTAGAATTCTCTAGGATGATTGGACCATTATAGAAATGGATGTTGGGTTGTGGGAGAGCTACAATGTTATTGGTTTTTGGATAGATCATAGGCAACGTGGGGGCCGGAGGTGAAGTGTGACTACACATTGGTTTTTAGTATTTACTTGGAGTGAAGTGAACTTAGTGATTGCACGTGCAATGTGATTGATTGAGATAGATCTGTTGGATTGAAGGCTGTTAGATTCATTTTAACGGATGGGCTAGATCAGCCTTTATCAGTTCAACCTTTGGGTCAGGAGTCAGCTTTATATTCGGAGTTGGTATGAAGCACTGGAAAGTAGTTGGGGCTTATGTTTGTGAGTATCAGTGGATAGTTTCGTTCGGGTATGATCATTCAGTTTGGGATTCGGAGCCGAATCATCATGGGTTTGGTATTGGATTGGTTTTGTCTGTCGGGAGGTCAGACATAGTGTAGAGTTGCAGCTCCCAGGAGGATCGACAGGCTATTCTTTTGATGACTGAGGGCAAAGTGTTAAGGTTCATTCTTCAGATGGGTTTTGATAGCGATATTCGTGGGTGCTCTTCGATGCGAGATGACCCCTTCACTCAAGATCGACCGGTAGGGCAGAAGAAGTCGAAAGTAACGATTTCGAGGATGAAATCTAATTTAAGTGGGGGAGAATTATAACATCCTGTTTCAAATCGTTCTGTGATATAAGGCTCGTAGGTCATGATCCGGGTATGAGAAGGTTTTGACGCTTTAAATGAGAAAGGATTAGACCCTTTTGGATGTGAGTAAGGTAGGTTGTGAGATATAAGAGTTTGGTTTGCGCTTTAGAGGCAAAGGATATCAGTAAAGGTGTTGGTTCGGGTCTTTCATGAATTTTGGATCTGAGTTCGATTCGGTTTTATGAAAAATAAAGTTGATAGAAGTATAGTGCTAATCGTCATCTTTACGTGGATATAAAGAATGTAAAAAACGACGTTATAATGAAGAAGTTATGATCATTTGAAGTTGAGAGGGTTTGGACCGAGCCGGGAACGCGGGGCATACCAGATGGGAACGCATGGCGTTTAAGGAAAACTGATGTGGGCCAAGATGGGAATGTTGGGCGTTCGCTGAGCTGCTTCAAGGACTCGTTTTTATGATTTGGCCCCTTTATAAGCATCATTATAGACCCAAACGTCTTCCATTCGTTAGCCTCCATCCTCTCTAAACCACAGAGCAAAACCCTAGCCTCCTTTTGAGTGATTCTTGAGATTTTTGGTGATTTATTGGGTTTTTGGGGCTTATTGTGGAAGAAAGAGTTTCATGAGGAAGCATTTCTTGGCTTGGATGTAACGCCCTGTTCCGAATCGATTCCTAGTCTAAGGCTGTAGCTCGAAGACCGGTCATCATAAGGATTAGGGCTTTTGAAAAGGTAAGATCTAGGCCCATTTAGGTGCGGGTGATGTATTAGAAGTGATCCAGGTGTTTGGTTTGTGTTTTGGAGCCTAGGTGTATTTCGGTAAACTGTCAGTTGGGCTTTTGTGGAAAATGGATTTTTGTTTGGAAGGTCTTATGAAAGGAATAAGTTAATAAAATTGTAGGAATTCTCGTTACCTTTCTGTTGATATAAGGTTCGTCGGAAACGGACCTAGAATGAGGGAGTTATGATAGTTTGAAGGCTTTGGCAGTTTTTGTACTTGGGTGGGAAAAGCTTGTATCTCAGCATGCATGCAAAGGTGACAAACAATGAGTACTCTCAGCGTAAGCTGGGGAGCGCCCGACGTAGTGCTGGATAAGTGAAACACAGGTGCGAAAGACGTACAGGGAGTACGCCCAATATAGTGTTGGATAAGTGAAACACGGGTGAAACACATATGTCCTCGATGAGTATTATTGGGTTAAGTTTGTCATTAAGACCCTTTGAGCCATGCAAATGCATAAAGGTGCCAACTTTGTGCATTAAGAGCTTCATTTGGTGGTTCTATGAAGATTAGACGCAAAGCCCTTAACTGATTAAGTCACAAAAGTAGTTTGGAAGTTCTGCGAGTACGCCCCACATAAGTCGATGTACGCTCAACGTACAGAGTCAACCATCCCGTAGATGGTCAATGCAAGGCGAGGGTATACCCAACGTACAAAATAGGCACGCCCCGCATACACCTCTTTTTAGGATTTCAGACTTTGGGCTTTGGGTTTGGGCCATCTGTTGGGCCTAGATTCTTGGACCCTAAGGGACTATATGGTTGGTTGTATTCTGGGCTAATTAATGGATTGGATCATAGGATAAGGCCCAATAAGGGGTTTGGGCCCAACTTGGAAAATTGGGCCATTTATGGGCCATTAGTGGGCCTTTATGGATTTTGGAGTTTTGGACTTGATTAGTTTTAGACTTGGGCTCGTGGGCCATGGGTAAAATGGTCATTTTACCCAAGTAGGGATTATGGATCATGGTATTGAACCCAATTGCTAATTGGGTGATATTTTGGTATTGATAGCTCAGGAAGTGGACAGGGCAGCAACTAAGGATTTCTTTAAGGAAGCTTCTGCATTCGAGGTGAGCCTCCTCACCATACCAATGGATCTAAGGCACCAAGGCCGGCCCATTTTATGATATGTGGTACACTAGTTGAAGTTGTATTATGTGGCATGTTAGCTGGTTATGTGGTAGGAAGTATGCTAGGGTTATATGTGGTATGATAGTTAGTTATGCTTTATGCTATGCTAGCTATGTATGTGATATTTGTAGGGAAGACCACCCCATGGCACTTGGATTTAAGTCATGTGGGGGAGCCCATGGATTTTCAAGTAAAGACCATGGGAGGAGCCCATGGCACTTGGATGTGAGACCATGTAGGGGAGCCCAGGGCTTTCCAGCTAAAGACTATGGAGGAGCCCATGGCACTTAGGTGTAAGACCATGTGGGGGAGCCCATGCCATCCTGGAGTAAGACCTTAGGAGGAGCCCACGACATCCTTATATGTTTGTATGCATAACTTATGTGGTTTATGTAGCTTCTATAGCTAATATGGATTGTGTGATTATGTGGACTGTGTGGGGTATGCTTTGGGGAAACTCACTAAGCTTCATGCTTACAGTTTTGTTTATGGTTTCAGAGTATCTTTGTTTTCGAAAGGAAGGGCTCGGCTTGATCGCATCGCACACACCCGTGTTTCCACAATATATGATTTTGGGACGATCTATGATAAATGTTTTTAATTAATCATGTTTTTGGAATGTTTGGTTTTAGAAGTTATCTGTGTTTTGACTATAATGAAAAATGAAATTTTTACCCTCAAATTTTGGGTCGTTACAAGTTGGTATCAGTGCCTTGGTTGAGGGATTCGGACATATTTTTTTGGTGTGTCTGAACTCAAACTGAGGATCTGTAAAGTCTTTAAAAGAAAAATGTTTTCAAGGAAAAGTTTTCTAAGAAAAGAAAGGGTGTGGTGCATGTAATCAGCCAAGCTCAAGTAAGTTTCCCAGAATACCGATATATGTTATCTGTTATGACCTGATTTATGAATTTGTGAATCGCATGCTAGTTAGGGCTGGGAGAGACGCCTTTATATGTTGTATGAGCTGGTAGACTTGTATGCTAGTGCTGAGTAGTCAGCGATAGATTGGTCTGATATGCGATGCTTAGAGATACTGGATGTCATGCTAGGATGATAACGATTATTGGTGTTGGTAACTGCTAAGTGGATGTTTTGAAAATTGTATACGGTTAGGATCTTATAGCCTTAGAATAGCTGAATTGGCCTTATTTCCTGTGGTCCTAGGGTAGAGTCTATTATTTGACAGTCTATTAGATCTTGTTCTGTATATAATTTGCATGCATAAGGCAGCTGGCAACGAGGATGGATGGATGTGGATAGCATGAGTTATGGTATGTGGGCCAAATGTTCTATGATAGTTCACGGGTCGGATATTACCCTAGGGTAAGCCTAGGATGAGATTAGTGACATGAGTGACCTGATTGTGAATTGTATGTGTGGATAGAATTGCTTGATGGGAGTATGTTGGTTATTTTTCTGTTGTCCGAATGTTGCTTGCTTTGTGCTTTGTAGGACTCTTAGTGATGTGAGTTAACTACTAAGTGAATATGCTAAGTCACATGTAGCACATGCTGGATAATATCAGAGTGATGGACTTGACCCTATTGCGCAGCTGTCGTTTGAGTCTAACCGTTCTAGAGATGAGTCTTTTACTTGAAGGATTATCTGATCCCTGCTACATGTGGATATATTCATAAGGTAGCTAGTTGACATTACTAGGAATCTTTCAGCAATTGAGGATTAGGTGGGTTCAGTAACCTAGGAAAGCCTAGGATATGTTATAGTGGATTATTAGTGTGGTTTAGTGAGACTTGGGTGCACCAGTTTGAGGAAGTAACTTAGAGGATCCGGGAGGATTGCTGAGGAACATATGGATAGGTGTGGAAGGTAGTATTGGGCCTGTACTACTGAAAGCACAGGATCCATACTCGAATCGGTAATAGACTTGGAGAATCTGATAAGCTTTGGGGAGGAGAATGCTCAAGTATATTTTGACCAGTGGTTTTGTGTTTTTTTTTAGTTTGGAGATGAGCACTCATAGAGGTGGTCCAGGTTCGGGTTCCGACTCAGGTGCAAGTGCTTAGTCGATTAACAAGCAGATGCAGGAGATTATCTCGTCGAAGATTACCCGCGGTATTTTAGAGCGGACCCCTGTGATATTTGGTTCAGTCAAGGAGGGGATTTTGGAGGTATTGGATAGTCTTAGGGAGTTTCAGGCCGAGATTTTGGAGGTCATTTAGGGTACATCTAGAGCCCGAAGCTTATGGATCTCGGCGATTCTTCTGAAAGGAGGATCCTATTGTGGACTCGAGTTGTTTGGGATCGGAGGTAGGTTATGTACCTTGTTTTTAGGAGAGGTTGCCACATTATTGGGTCACTGTGGAGGTTTCGTGAGCCCTACACGAGGAGTTACCTAACATCATTGGGCATGTCACCGATAGAGTAGTCACCTGACTCGAGGGGCGGGCCTCAATTATACAGGCGGTTAATGGGACAGTCGAAGTAACGCGGGAGAAAGAGGTTGGTTTAGAAATGCAGTTGGGGAAGAGGAAGTGGACTTCTAGTCAGGCTCAACAATCTGAGCAGTCGAACGCTGCCATAGCTGGTGCCAGAGACCTGAGGGGTCATGGTAGTTACACAAAGGAATAAAGGGCATGGGAGGATGTACATAGCAGGTCTAAATGCGACAGGTGCGGATGGAAGGGTCACAAATGCCAAGAATGCACATTAGAGGTAGAGTTATGCCATCGTTGTCATCATCCTAGTCACATCAGCGCGAATTGCCCCTGCATAGAGGCTAGGGCTGCTCAGGATTCATCGCAGGTACTTCCTCTGGAAGTCAAGATCGAGCCGCAATAGATTGCTGATATGTAATTTGAATTCCACTTTCTGTAATGAAATTATGGAGTAATTAATCTTAATCAGTAGTTATATTTTCTTTGAAATATCATTGAGTTTTGGTTAAGTGTATCTATGGGTTTATTCCTCTACTTGTATGTGGACTGTAATTTCAAGAAATATCATATGCCAAATTGCATACCATGAATTGTTAGTGGATTAGAAGAGGGTTGTATCTAGTATAGAGAATTCCAAGTGTTCGATTGTTATCTAGGGTTGAGTTCTAGATCGGCTCAGGGGAATTGAGTGGAAGGTCTATGGTTAGCTCCATCGGAATAGTCTTCCTGTATCGTTGGGGTATAGCGATTTCATCGTATGTTTTGGTGCTACCGATAGTGGCGTATGGGAGAACTTCTAGGTTCTAGCACTACCATGGCTAGGAGAGGTGCGGTAGTAGAAGGATACTGGTGTCAGTCGCATGCATTGCGGTCGGATAGAGTTCAGTGGTTCTGCGTGAATGGATGTTGGAGCGAGAATTGTTAGCCAGGGTAAAGTTTAACATTTCTAGTGGCCATCATGGAACTCGAGGAGTTTATATAATATCATGGGAGGTGGATTGACGTATTGGACTGCAACATATTTCAAGAGAGCTCTTCAACATTTTAGAGGATGGACGGTCTTAGGGTTTGACTGGTAATTGATCGCTAGAATTAGTAAGCGTAGGTTTTCAATAGTTGGATTTTAGAGGACAAGAAGGATTGGGAATCCCCCAATCCTCATGTGTCGTGAAGACTTAGTCAAATCTAAGTGAGGGAGAATTAATCAGAGATTCATAGCAGGAGCGGTTTTGAAACTGGGATAAGTTCCACATCTGTGTTAGAAAGAAAGACGGCTGAAGCGACTGTATAGATTTAGGATAGTGCGAATTGGAAGATCGGAAACTTTCCCAATACTGAGATTGCGTTCGTGTGATAATTGATAGCGGGTTTGAGGGAACTAGGTTGGGGATTCCAGTCAGGACAAGAGTTCAGTTTGGGACATTAGAACATATGGTTGCTTAACTTTGGGATATGTTCGGATTGGTAACTAAGCAGTAGGATCATGGGCGCCAGTTGGGTTGGCTGGAAGCGTTGTAAGTCTATGGGTGTAGCCGTAGCTTTCACAAGGTTGTTAGATAGTGTTGGAAGTGTTGTAAGACTGCGAGTGTAGCCGTAGCATTCACAAGGTTGTCAGATAGTGTTAGAAGTGTTGTAAGACTGCGGGTGTAGCCATAACATTCACAAGGTTGTCAGAAAGTGTTAGAAGTGTTGTAAGTCTGCGGGGGTAGCCGTAGCTTTCACTAGGTTGGTAGATAGTACGGGAGTGATGTTAGACCATGGGAAGAAACATAGCACCCACCAGTTCTGGTACAACAGTGAAGGAGAGGCAAGTCCATGGAGCGGTTTACGGACTTCCCCAGATGAATTAGACCTGGATGAGCCAGTAATAATACCATGGGAACACCACATCGGTCATGGGATCAAGGAAGCAATGGACCATATAAGGTCGTTTGTGATATAAGGCTATTATTGGTCTTGTAGCATTCACTTTTGGCCTTGGGTTTAGCGACGTCAGGATTCAACATTTGGACCCGATCGGTTGGGTCAGAAGGTCGTTATAGCCTTTGTGGCAAGATAACGGACAACAACTATTTTCAGATAAGGATTCCGTACGAAAGTCGCGTGGGGCGACTGTGTAGGAGTCTTTTGACTTAGCGATCGGGCTGACACTCGGTATTTCAGATGATTGACCGACGAATTGAGACCAGGGAGGCCTCGGTGGGGTTTAGACAATAGCCAGGAGGTAGCATGCTATGTCGGACAGTTCAGTGTTTTGGACAATTCAATGTTTCGGGTAGTGTTAATGTTTAGGATTTCAGGTATGGATAGAGTAACTGGTCTATTGGTAATTGCTAAGTCACTCCTAGAAGGACTGAATAATCTTAGAGTAATTGATTAGACCATGTTGCGCAACTCTCTTTTGAGTCTAACCGTTGCACGGATGAGTCTCTTTCTCGAAGGATTATTTGAGCCTCCTGTCAAGTTGAGCGTTCTGCAGCCGCATTTGATCAATAACCTTGTTCTTTTGGAAACCTCAAGGTATTATGGGTAGAAAGTATTCTATTTTGGATGGTTTTCTTATGGAATGAGTTCGATGATGGTTCAGTGTGGGCAGTTATCGGGAAGCTAGGTCAATTTGGAGTTTCGAGTTTCGGAAGGATAGATGTGGTCTTCTGCCACGGATTAAGGATTCATTTTCTTTGGGTTGAGATTTCTGTTAGGGATGGTCTCGGTTGCCTTGGGAAGGCTATGGTATTCTCGGGTTGTGGCCTTGTTCCTCAGGTAGTCTGGTAGGTCGGGGATGGTAATGAATGATTTCGAGGACGAAATCTAATTTAAGTGGGGGAGAGTTGTAACGCCCTGTTCCAAATCGATTCCTATTCTGAGGCTGTGGCCCGAAGATCGGACATCATAAGGATTAGGGCTTTTGAAAATGTAAGATCTAGGTCCATTTGGTTGCGAGTGATGTATTAGAAGTGATCCGGGTGTTCGGTTCGTGTTTTAGAGCCTAGGGGTATTTCAGTAAAGTGTCAGTTGGGCTTTTATGGAAAATGGATTTTTGTTTGGAAGGTCTTAAGAAAGGAATCAGTTGATAAAAGTGGAGGTATCACAACTCAAAATTTTTAGACCAAGCAAAGCCTAAACCCTAACCAAGTATGGATTGTTTAAAGAGTTAACAAAGAGGTATGGATTAAAAACTTAAGCTAAATTAGAGTGTTATAAATGAACATAATTTAAAAGGTTAAGGGTGTTGTTTACGGCCAATGATTTATGGAAAAATGGGTTTTCGGATTGGAAAGTCCGAAATCACATCTTTAAGAACCGAACACTCATTATAAAGCCCACCTAGAATCGAAAACCCAATATCCTTGGCCCATCTTGATCGAAAACCCACCCCTATACATACATATATATATATATATATATACATATATATATATATATATATATATATATATATATATATATATGTTCATCCGAAAACTCCCTTAAAATATCTAGATATTTAGTTATTTAGCCGGTGATACCATTTCCAAGATGATAAGTTACATATCCCAACGTAAACATAATAATCCCATATATATGTCAACTGAAAACACACTTACCATTTCCAATTCTTCACTCTTAAGTTACGTACAATTGCTCTCAAAAATCATAAGGAAATCCTTTGAATCTTCAAACCTTCAAAGTAGTTACTCATAATATCTTTATATCTTCAAAGTATCCCAAGAAGACTTACCGTCTTCATCCTTAATTTCCCAGGAACCTTTTCACTCTTTGTAAGTATTAAACCCAATCTAGTGTGATTTAACACTTTAATTCATTAGCTTATCTAATTTATATACAATATTATGTGTATAAAATAATTAGGACAGTTATTTACACGTATTCTAACCCAAGGATCATCGCAGCCAAGTTGTAACCAACCAAGCACACGCACTAGAGGTGAGTTCATACCCCTACGTTTTCATAATTTTTAAATTGTTTTAAGGGGGGATACAAGTAAAACACAATAAATCTTGTGTTTAAAAATATAAATTTCTGATTATGTTTTCTTAGCGTTAATAGGAAATTAAACGTGAAATTTACTAAATATGAAAAGTATTGTTACTATTGACTTTAAAAACGATTTACAAAACACGTTAAGATGCAACGGTTTTCACACCAACACGGAAACAAAATTATAAACTATAATAGGTATAGTTTATGGAACAAAGATACTATTTTTACAAGATTCAGGTTATAACATGAAAACAAACTTATAAACTATAACATGTATAGTTTACGGAACAAAGGATCTATTTTACAAAGTATAAGTTAACATATAAACATAAAGGGATTTCAGATAATAGATAAACAGAAATGGATTTCAGATAACAGATGAATTGAAAAGGTTTTCAGATAACAGATGAACAAAAAGGGTTTTCAGTTATTATTCGTAAAAACACTGAAGCAATTTGTGAGATGTTATCGTGTACTTATCTAAGTATTGGTAAAAGTTCTGATTTTATAACCAGAGCCTCTTGTAGGGAGAGCGAGATATTTGTGTATAGATCTATGTAGGACTAACAATCCCACATCCCGACTGTTATCTACAGTTAGGTTGGCAGGCCTGGGATGACAAATGTCTTTAACGTTCCGATGCCTGAAAAACGTCATAATCAGGCCGAGTGGGTCAATATGATTATAATAACTCACAAACATAAAACAACGACATATTTACGAATAATGTATCATCAAATAATTTTATTTGATTAATAACCTTACATTCGGATTTCAGAGCAAATATTATTTCAGGGGTTTTATTTAAATAATAAAACCATATTACATTATTTGTAAGTACTAAATTTCTAGATTTACACATAGCTATACAAAAAGCAAAACATAATATTACTTACTAATATGGTACGGACAAAAGATTACAAAACATATATCGAGTATTTTTTTTATTAAAATCTATGATTTCTTAATATGTACTTTATGATTATTTATAATAAAGATCTGATAGGCAGTGGAATGTGTGATTTCCGTCTTACTTCCTGTTCCTTGTTTGGTTGTGGACCTAGAGCAGAATCACCCAATCGATTGTCTGTTCGATTTTGTTTATATATAACTTGTATACATTAAGTAATCATAGGAGGTACAATACGGGTCATACCAATTACACGGATCAGAACCTCGAATCACGGATTATAAATATAATAAACTTATACTTTTTAGTATCAAAGTACTAAGATTACAACTTAATTACTAAGAAAATATTGAATTTTCTGGAAGAGCATATTAACATTTTCAATAACAAAGAACATATCTTTTCCAACAAAATACTTATGAACTCACCAACTTTAATGGTGACACTTTTTCAAACCACTTATATTCTCAGGAAAGTTAGTAGACAGGTAGCCTCTTAAGAGTTGCAAAGACTGAGCATAGTAATATTACATCTTAACTTTTGCTATAGTTTTAAATGTTAAATCAATAATGTTTTGGATACAATGTAAAAACTATGTTTTCAATACAATGGTTGTTGTTGCTTTGATTACTATGATACCATTGTTGTAATACTATACATGACGTCCTCCACCCCTGAACATTTCTGCCGTTCCAGTTTTGGGGTGTGACAATAGGCCTTCTCGTTACCTTTCTGTTGACATAAGGTTCGTTGGAAACAGACCTAGAATGAGGGTGTTATGATAGTTTGAAGGCTTTGGAAGTTTTGGTCCCTGGGTGGGAAAAGCATGTATTTCAACATGCATGCAAAGGTGATAAACAATGAGTACGCTTAGTGCAAGCTGGGGAACACCCGACGTAGTGTTGGATAAGTGAAACATGGGTGCGAAAGACGTACGCCCAGCGTACAGGGAGTACGTCCATCATACGTCCAGGATCTCCAAAACCCTAATTTTAGGGTTGGCTCACTATTTAAAGCACCTTAAGTGCAAGGGGGTGCGCCTCTCTTTCATTCTCAGAGCCTTAAACCCTAATTTCGAGTGGTAGCATCATCCAAGAGTGTTGTGAGCTTTATGGATTCATTTTGGGTGGCTTTGGTGCATTTCAAGAAGTGGAAGTTCAATACAAGGTGATGGTTTAAAGGAGGGCTTGTAGATCGGGACTTCTTGCTATATTTTCAGCTCAAGGAATATAAAAAGTTCCGAGCTTGATGACTAGATGTTGTTATTTATGAATATGTGGGTTTTTGGTCCCTTTTTGGCCTCATGAGCAAGATCTAGTGGGTAGATAACACTTTAGGAGCTTTGAGTTTCTAATCTTAGCATTTCAAAGGTCATAAGCCCATAAAGTCGCAATATTTGAGGCTAGAAACCATTCATGCATGTCCTAGATGAGTATCACTGGGTTAAGTTGGTCATTAAGACCCTTTGATCCATGCAAATGCATGAAGGTGCCAACTTTGTGCATTAAGAGCTTCATTTGGTGGTTCTCTAAAGATTAGACGCAAAGCTCTTAACTGATTAAGTCACAAAAGTAGCTTGGAAGTTCTGCGAGTGCACCCCGCGTAAGTTGATGTATGCTCCATGTACAGAGTCAACCATCTCGTAGATGGTCAATGCGAGGCGAAGGTACGCCCCGCGTACAAAATAGGTACGCCCGGCATACGCCTCTGTTTAGGATTTCGGACTTTAGGTTTCGAGTTTGGGCCATCTGTTGGGCCTAGATACCTGGGCCCTAAGGGACTGTCTGGTTGGTTGTGTTTTGGGCTAATTAAAGGATTGGATCATAGGATAAGGCCCAATAAGGGGTTTGGGCCCAATTTGGAAAATTGGGCCATTAGTGGACCATTAGTAAGCCTTTATGGATTTTGGAGTTTTAGACTTGATTGGTTTTAGACTTGGGCCTTATTTAACTATCTCCTAGGGGTAAAATGGTCATTTTACCCAAGTTTGGATTATGGATCATGGTATAGAACCCAATTGCTAATTGGGTGATATTTTGGTATTGATAGCTCAGAAAGTGGACAGGGCAGCATCTAAGGATTTCTTTCAGGAAGCTTCTACATTCGAGGTGAGTCTTCTCACCATATCAATGGGTCTAAGGCACCAAGGCCGACCTATTTTATGATATGTGGTACACTAGCTAAAGTTGTATTATGTGGCATGTTAGCTAGTTGTGTGCTAGGAAGTATGCCAGTGGTATATGTTGTATGATAGTTAGTTATGCTTTCTTCTATGCTAGCTATGTATGTGATATTTGTAGGGAAGACCATGGGGGAGCCCATGGCACTTGGATGTAATACCATGTGAAGGAGCCCATGGATTTTCAAGTAAAGACCATGGGAGGAGCCCATGGCACTTGGATTGAAGACCATGTGGGGGAGCCCATGGCTTTCCAGCTAAAGACCATGGTGGAGCCTATGAAACTTAGGTGTAAGACCATGTGGGGGAGCCCATGCCATCTTGGAGTATGACCTTGGGAGGAGCCCACGACATCCTTATATGTTTGTATGCATAGCTTATGTGGTTTATGTAGCTTCTATATCTAATATGGATTGTGTGATTATGTGGACTGTGTGGGGTATGCTTTGGGGAAACTCACTAAGCTTCGTGCTTACAGTTTTGTTTATGGTTTCAGGTATCTTTGTTTTGGAAAGGAATGGCTCAACTTGATCGCAGCGTACAAACCCTTTTTTCCACAATATATTATTTTGGGACGATCTCTGGTAAATGTTTTTAATTAATCATGTTTTTGGAATGTTTGGTTTTAGAAGTTAGCTGTGTTTAACTATAATGAAAAATGAAATTTTTACCCTCGAATTTTGGGTCGTTACATTGGAGCTTGTGGATCGATGCACTAATCATATTGATCTAGATCTAAAAATTATAAAGTTTGAATCTTGGTGGCTTTATAATGTGTATTTATTTGGGTAATGACTTATTATGTTTTGGCCCTTGAAGAAGAAGGAACTTGGTGATCAAGTTATTGTTGGAGTAACGCTTCTAGATCCAGAGCCTTCATCAACTTTGCAAGCTGCTAGAGGTATAAAGTTTTTATCTTTGATGAATCATGTGTTTGATCTAGCTAGTTTTGGGTTTTATGTGCTCTTTGTCCCAAAGCTATGGTCCATACCGAGACATGAGATCAGAGGGTCTTCACTGAGACACATCAACAGAGGGTCCTTATCGAGATATAGCCATGAGCGGCTAATTATTTGTGTATGTGGTATTTTGGGGAACTCGCTAAGCTCCGTGCTTAGAGTTTTGATTTAAATGTGTTTCAGGTACTTTTGTAGATTCCGGGAAGGCAGAGGCGTGATTGTACACATTCGTTGGCTTATGATGTCTTATGGATTTTGGGATACTCTGATATTGCTTGATAATGATTTATAATTCTGTTATGACTTTGATTTATGAATAATGTTTGGCGAAATAAAAATGGATTTTTTTTTTTGAAATTCGAGGTGTTACACCATTATAGTTTCCTAGTCCTATACTAATATGTTTATTTTTCATATAAATTTAGTTTTTAGGTTCCTATAAACACAATTGGATTGAAGTTTTGAGTGATTTTCTTCAAGAAAAGATTTCAGCGAGTTAGGTTGTATATTCATCTTGTTTTCCTGTTTTTTATTATGTAAAAGGAACGTTTGTTGTCAATTTCTACTATGGTGAGCTGTCCTGCGGCAGAAGGGAATGGTGTGGAGAACTCGAGCAGAAAAGCCTGTCGTTCTATTTAAGTATGATTTCTATGCAACAAGTGAAATCGGCGACAACAAGTCAAATCGATAAGAATCTGTTTTTTCTTAAATTCTCTAGGACTCGGATTCTTGGAGTATCGAGGGTATGATTTCCCAAAACATCAGGGTCTTTTGATTGTTGAGGTTTGTATTACCATACACCCATTTTTAAGCAACATGAGAAGCGACTCTTTGAAGATCCGTTGTGTTTGTTGTCTGGTGTTCATAATGTCAGATCCTTAACCCTTTTCTCGCCCACTTCTCTTCTTCTACATATGTTTCAAGATGAGTTAGTGAAGTACTGTTTACCCTTCTAGGCGTTGAAGAAACTGAAGCTGGATTTTAGGGTTGGTTATCCTTACTAATCTGACTTATTTGACACAGTGTAAGGAGTCGGCCAAATATGTGAAGGGTTACTTTCTCCAACACTCTCCTAATGCCAAATTTACCGTCACTTATTTTATTAGAGTCATTGATTGATATCTTTGAGATGTTTTTAAGTTTAATTCAACATTCTTTTACTTTTTATTTTGGAACTAGAATTAGTTCCATTCCTGCTTTTGGGGAACGCAAACATGTTCCTCCATTAACATACCAATATTTGGAACTAGAAATATATTTATATTTTGGATTTTTTATATATCAAAGGGCTTCTATAATGGTATCAAGTGTTGCCCTCCCTCCTTAAGGTCGAGGGTTCAAGTCTTATTGTGGACATAGGTGGAATTAAGGTGTAGTTTAGGAGTAGATTAGATTTTCCGTTCCTTAAATATATATAACTTTTGTTTTACTTTTCATCCAAACCTCAATCGTAAATACTTACAAATAATAATGAGTTTCAAAAGGTCTAGTTTGTTTTTGTTGCATTTTATATTTTTCTTTATCAATTTTACTTGTATTACATTGAACTTTTTTAAATCTAAATCAACCAAATCCACCAAATGCCAAAAACAAATACAACATAAGTGTAGTAGTAATCAAGAAAACCACTTATCATGTACTCATTTCAGAATAGTGAAAAAGACAAATTGCAAAAAATAGCAATCTACTTTATTTCTTTTACCCGTAATAACAACTTACGGGTATTTTCTTTTTTATCCTCGATAGCAATGTACCAACATACTTTTTTCTTTTACACATAATGGCCATGTACTTATATTTTGCTACCAGTGTACTTTATTTATTTCACACTGCCAGAAATGTAAGTATGTTGCTATAATGGGTCACATAATTGTATTTTCAATAGAAAAATGTGTGTATGTTGCTATTGTAGGTAGTAAAGTATTTTCCATATATCAGTAAAAAAAGTAAAATTATTGTGTTATTTTTTGCAAAAGCTTACCAAAAATTAGATTCCTCACTTTTCTGAAGAATACCACCCAATATTTCTACAATGTTACAATGGCAGCTAGGACATATGCATTGATACAACTTTCCATAAAAGGAAACATATGATTCTTCTAACCTAGATGTCTATATAGATCCATTCAAGGAAAAACACAGAGACTGACATTAGAGCATTCTTTTTCTTTTCCAATGAAAACAATCTTGATTTAAGGTAGAAAAACAAAATTTTAGTGATGAAATATGGCTAACTCTTGAAGCTATTTTCTAGCTTTCATTATTTCATTCATCAAAGATATTCTATATCTCAAATCCTCAAGGTCTTTTGCTCTTATGGATGATAAAACAAGGGGTGAATCTCACATATGCCCTTCTGTAACGATCAACTTTCAGGTACTCTTCAATATTGGATTTAGTTTGAAAACATTGCATTTTTGGTCCCTGTTACGTTGGGCATAACATGGAGTACACAGGGCGTACTCCCTTAAGTGGGTCGCAGGTGTTGGTAGTGTACGATGGGCGTACCCATGCGTACCCCTGGCATACGTAAGCATATCACAAACCCTAATTTTTAGGGTTTGGACCTTCTTTAAATGTCATTATAGACCTTGAGGTTGCCCCTTTGTCGGCCTCCTTCCCTCTAAAGACTCCCAACGAAACCCTAGCTTTTCCTTGTGTGTTTTTGAGCTTTCATAGTAAACTTTTGGTGTTTTTGTGCATTGTGAAGAAGTAGGAGCTTGGTGATCAAGCCTTGTTTGGGGTGGAGCTTGAAGACTCAGAATCCTCATGATCTTGGAAAGTCTCAAAAGCTATAAAGTTGCAACCTTGTTGATTCATCTCTTAGATCTAGCTAGTTTGAAGTTCTTGTCATATTTTGGTCCCCTGAGTTATTTCTTGTAAGTATAAGCTACTCCAGAAGCTTTGGATGGTAGATCTTAGTGTTTCAGAAGTCCCTTATGCATAAAAATGGTAGCTTTATGGGTTTAACACAACCATGCAAGGGTTGATATTCGTTTCATGAGGTTTGAGTGTAAAAATTGGTTTTTGGGGATTATTAAGCCATGTATAAGCTTAAAGCTTCCGACTTTATGGATTAAGACCTTGTTTTAGAGTGGATTTGAAGTTTGGATGAAAGGGGTCTTAAGGGATTACGCCATCTATATAAGGATTGGCTCATTGATCAGTACATCGGCCTACTTGTATGTACGTTGCGTGTATTGGATTCGAACCCCATAATCTGGCCAAGGGTGAGAACAGGGGGCAAACGAGTTGGGTACACTCAGCGTACTCCCACCTATGAGTTTAGAAGGTTGGGTCATGTTGGGCTTCAGGTGCTTTTGTGTTGGATCATGGTTTTGGGTCGATTAAGGTAAAGGGTAAAATAACCTTTTACCCTAGGATTCAGGTTTAATGAATTAGGTTCCCGGTTATGGTTTATGACTGAATTATTAATTAGAGTATTATTTGATTTATTAGTGCAGGGATTCTCTGGTTCAGCAGCCCGAGCATCTATTTGTTTATCAGCAAATCAAGGTGAGTTTGCTCACTTTACTACAGGATAATAGGGTTGTTTATTCTTGTTGTCTTTGTGACTCTTGTTGTATGCTTGTATGCTTGTTTGTTATATGTACGTGGGGTGAAATAGACCTGGGGGTGAAACAGACTCGTACGGTTGAAAAATATCGATTAAGTTGAAATAAACTCGGGGGTGAAATAGACCCCAGGATGATACAGACCTGGTAAAGCCTTGAGCTGAATTGTATGTGGTATTTTGGGGAACGCAATAAGCTTTATGCTTACGGTTTTCAATGTATGTTTTAGGCACTTCCAGTTAGAAGATGAAGAGCTTGGGATGATCGCATCACATACACACACACACCATGATTTTCCGCTTTATTTGATTTTGATGTACTTATGGATGGTTATTGACATACTCTGATTTCCCTTATGGTTTTTATAAATATGTTTGGTTAATGGTGTTATTAACAACAAAAATGAAATTTTTTATCATAATTTTTTAGGACACTACAAGTTAGTATCAGAGCCTTGGTTTGAGAGATTCAAGCATACTATTGAGTGTGTCTAAAATCAAACTGAGGGTTTGGTAGATATTTTATAAAAAAAATGTTTTATTAAATAATTTTCTAATAAGAGAAAGGGGTGTGGTGCATGAAATCGACAGAGCTCGGGTAATTTTTCCCAAAATACCCATACATGTTCTATGTGATATGCTGTAAATTGAGAATTTGTGAATCACATGCTAGATTAGGGCTAAGGATCTGTTCAGTAACTGCATAACAGAATACTAGGAGAGATGCCTTTATATGCCTACTATATGAGCTTGTAGACTTGGATGCTAGTATTGGATCAGTTACTTGATAGGATTACCAGTTTAGGTTATGCTTTGATTAGGATTACTCAATGCTTGAATGCTGCTTGCTTTGTGCTTTTAGGAGTTCTCATTAGTATCAGCTAAATGGTAAGCAAATGTGTTAACTTACATATTATCGAGATTAGATAATTTTAGAAGGTTATGTTTAATCATATTACGCAACTCTCATTTGAGTCCAACCGTTGTAGTATGAGACAATCAAAGAGTTATCTGGTGTCAGTGATATGTAATTACATTCATGAGCTAGTTAGATGGTGTTGGAGGGAGTTCCTTCTATAACTGATGGTGAAGATGTTGGATTAATGTCTTAGTCCATAACTATATTTGGTAAGACTTGACCCGACCCGGCATCGTCCATTTGGGTTGCATACCATCATGCACTTGAATGAGAGAAATAAGACACTTATGGTTATTAATATATTATAAGTTCTAGTATATTAATAATAAGAATAATAAGATTATTTAATTAGTATTGATCAAGAATTAATCTAGGATTAATTAAGTGATCAAAAGAAGACTAATTAAATATATGGGTTGATTGTGTAAATCATCCATACTTGTATAGTGGGCTAATGCTCCATGGATAATCAAGTTGGGCTAAAACCCATAGGATGGTCCATGGATGCTCCATGGTGTATTTGTACCCATGGATCCAAGGAAATGGAAAGCCATGACAATTAAGAGTTTACCCTAATTGTGTAACTATATAAGCATCTTATTATTGAGGAAAAATCGGCCACTAGTGAGTGTAATAGAAGGGCTAGCCGATTTCATGAAGTGTGGGTTTTCTCTCAAGCTATTCCAAGTGTTTTGATGATTGTGATTCCATTTGAGGTGTCACACTTGGGGCACTAAGCACTCAAGCTTCATGAAGACTTTCTACACCAAAAAGGTATGTATTCTATCTTGCTATAGTTATTGTTTTGTATGCTAGATTAGGATAATACCTTGGATGTTCTTATTTGCATGTATAATAGAGAAAACATAGATCCAAGGTATTTAGGGTTGCATGTACACTTAGGAGTGTTAGAATGCTCAAAACCCAACAGTGGTATCAGAGCCTAGGCTTGTTTTCTTGTTATACCTGCAATAGAAGCTGAAAAAACGAATCTGGTGCTGTCTGGCCATCAGACTCGGCGAGTCCATCAGGAGACTCGACGAGTCCATGCCTTAAAAGTTATGAATTCGATCCAACTCGCCGAGTTTGTTCATGCACTCGACGAGTTGGACCCCCAGACAGCATATTTTCGAGTTTTTTGGCTAGAAATGGACTAGGAACATTACCCTAAGTTGTTTTTGAACTTATAAACTTGTTTTTTGATGTGGTAATGTTCATGCTAATCCATTTTCAAAGATAATTGTCAATAGATTCATGTTTTGTATTAGTTTAAGGTTTAGACTAATTACATGAAAAAGTTTGATTTGAATTATCTTGTTCTTATGAGTTGCTTAGATTAATAGAAATGTTGAGTGAAATAGTTTTTTTCAATCCATTTTAATCTAAGAGTTGAGTATAAAATGTGTTTGTGTAACTTGTCCTCAAGTTACATGAAGAGTCACATTAAAGACTCATAAAATTCATAAGAGTTGGCAATGGTTACAAAATGAAGAGTCTTGTGTCATTGAATAATTTTTATGACTCCATAACTTGTCCTCAAGTTATGGAAGTTCAAGAGTCACTTCATTAAAGAAAAAATATGTAACCATAATTAAATCCATAAGTTATAAAATAAAGGAAAAAGTTAGTTCTTTTATTAGTTTAAAGTCTTCCATAACTTGTCCTCAAGTTATGGAACTTGAAGAGTTTTTGGATTAAAACTACTTTAAACACATAAGTTATGGAAATTAATTAGTTTTGAATAGTTTCAAAACTTGCCCTCAAGTTTTGGAATTTGTAAAGTTTTCACTTATGAATACTTTAATTCCAAGTTAGCCCTTAGAATTTTAAAAGTTAAAATTCAACCCTTATACTTTATAATATTATAAGTTAATAATATATATATGTATAAGAGTAAAGTCAGTCTTACCGCTAGTACGCCTCATTCACGAAGCCGGTCTATAAGGTGGGTATAAGGTTGTTGCCTATAAAATGGCAACTTAATGGGTGTCCACTCTCACCCACCGCTTGCTTGACTGGTGGAGGGTCGTTAGCCGAACGGGTTTGACAGGACTAGAATTCTCCCTTCATTAAAAGTATTAATGAAAAATACTAAGTAACTAAACTCTTAATAATACCCTATCTTAGTTACTTAGGAAAAATGTGAATAAGGTGCTAATCCATGAAATTACACTTTACACTTTGTCTAAGTCGTTAGTGGAGCGTGTGTGGTTAACCGGCACACTAACTTGGACTTAACAAGGTAGGTAAAGGGTAACTTAATATTTATCATAGTATCGATGGAGCGTGTGTGGTTAACCGGCACATCGATTGAGGGGTAATTTATTAAGGGTACCAAGTGATTTGCATGGTTACTTCACACCTTGTTTTGTGATCCTCGGCATCCCAGTCACAAAACCTGAAGGGCACACTCGAGATTGAAACATGCCATTGAACAGTTCAATGAATCTCAAAGATCTAGGAGTTTCAAAACCAATTAAAACCTAATAATACATTTCGTTTATCTTGGTGGAAATTGGTGAATCGTCATTCACCTACCTTCAAATATTTTATAGCTTGGATTATGGCATACCTCTTCTATGTTGTAAAATAGTTTGTTGGGTCCTAGCCTTAATATTTCATATTGGGTGTCATATTAAGGACTTAAGATCAACTATCTTGAATATCTCCCAAAAGATGTCTGGTTTAGACACCTATGATCTTCCCAAATCTCTTGAAACAAGGTTTCCTAATAAAGATGATGTCCCATGGATATCATACTTCTTTCACCTCCTCCAATTATTCTCCCTAACCCACAAGTTCTTGAAAAAGTTTAAGGTCACTCAAGCCCTATTGTCAAGGCAAGGTCTAGGTGTGATCACATCTTGGAGATGTAGTCACATATTGACAAGCCGGGAGAGTTGGGTGTCAAAGTCTTGAGAAAGTTAGTGGTTCAACTACTTTCTAAGTCATATAGTGAGTTCTTTTGGAACACCTATGGAAAAAGACTATGACAAGACCCTTAATGATCTTATCTATTTGTTAAGATCAACTTCCTAAAACTTTGTGGACATTGACAATGATGACATTGGATATCCAGTAAAGCATTCTCTTCCCAATGGAAAGGGATCGGCCATAGTCAACTCGGTTGAGCAAATGGTAAAGAGAAAAAGCTAGGTCTGTGATATTCTCGTGTACCATTATCAAAGGATCCATATGTTTATATTGCCAAAGGAAGGGGGCATTGGTCACGAAGCTGCCAAATTTACCTAAGGATGTTAAAGTCAATAAGTTTGACTCTACTTCAGGTAAATTCCACTATCTAACTCTGTTAAGTTTCTATTCTGAGATTCTTGATACATGATGTGACTGGGTCACATGGTGATGTTTTAAGAATCAAAGAAAAAGTGAAGAAACTTAAAGAAAGAATATGTTGAATCTGATCGCGTAGATGGATTTCTATCGCATTTTTTGAAGATCGGATTCTTGAGCTACTTCTTAGGAGTTATGAGATATTGCTTAAGGAATAGATAACAACAAGTTTTCATATGGATTGTAAGGATAAGTTTTTCCGCAAAGTTTTAAAATAAAAGAAAATTTTTGATTTTATTTATTTTAAAATATCCTTACAATGGCTTTTGAGGAAAAATTGTTGCTTATATGATTCCATTAAGAGCAAGAGTGGAAATATGAAATTGATTCTTTCATTTGTGGTAATGTCTAGATTTACCAAATAAGGAAAGATTCTCATCACCCAAGTTTCAATTGGACCGGAACTTGGAATCATGCAAGTTGTATAGCATGATGAATGAGAACTTTCAAGTTTTGGAAAATTAAGACTAATTACTTGTTCACATGGATGTGTGAGTCAAGTAAAGGACTTAGGGATCGAGTACACATTCTTGTGCACTGATTAAGTCCACCACTAAAGATCGATAAGAAGAATCAAATAAGGCAGTAGGATAAAAGTTTCTCAAATCTGAAAAGATGGGAGAGTACTTTAGTATCAGTTTTGTGATCATCTTAATGATTAAGAAACCATATCACAATTAGTTCTCTAAGGAAATCTTAGTGCATTCTTATGACTAAGAAGAGGAACTTGAATTGTTGAAATGGTTAAATCAAGAAGATGAGTCATACTTCGTTCCAATACAAGTCTTAGAGTCATACTCCAAGATTGTCATTTGAGTGACATGTCTTAAAGAAGGTTTAAAACACTTGTCAAATGTAAGAGTAAAAGTTTTCTACTCTTGTACATTTGAAATTGGTAAGTTGTGATGTTTTGGATAAAACAAAGACCAACTTAGGCCAATTGGGTAAAGTGTTTTTCTTGATTAGAATCCGCACTATCTCTTGGATGTTTGACAAGGGAGTCTTATATGTCAAGAGGACAGTGGGAGTCTTAAAGGTCTTGAAAGTCTCAAGAACTAATCAAGAATAAAACCTAAAGTTCTTCTCTAGCACACAATTTGAGGTTTATAATCTATTGTGTTGACATATTCTGTGCCCATTCCGGTTAAAGTTGGTTTTGCATATGAGTTCTTAGAGTTCTCAATTTGTTGCACAACAACTTGGAAGCAATGGCAGGCCCTTGAGCTGCCAGGTGGCAAGAAGTTAAGATTGAGTTCGGTCCATATGAGTTTGGATTTGTCATTATCTTTGTCTTGTGATTATGGTTTTGACAATTCACATGGATAAGAACACATACACCATATAAATCTAAGTGTCATAAGGTTTCTCTCCGATTCATGAAAATGATGGTGAGGAAACACTTTCACTAAGTAGATTTTATCTAGATAGCAATTGTGATATTTACATTCTCAAAGTCGTTAGTGGAGCGCGTGTGGTTAACCGGCACACTAACCTGGACTTGTGAGAAGTGGCAAAAAGGTCTAACCATTATGATTACGGCATACCTCTTCATAATTGTTTAGACTCACAAGTGTGCTATCTAAGGGAAGGTGTATGATTTTGATACAACTTTATCAAAACAATCTAGCATCAGAAATCTGAACTTTGGTAAGAAAGTCAATGAAGTATTGATTTCTAGAAGTCCAGCTGATTTCTGAGTACATGTCAAAGCTAGTGGGAGCATAAGTGTTATGCTAATAATCATCATGTTAGTGGGAGCATGATAATTATGATAAGTATTGCAAGTTAGCAATGTTAATTATAGAAAACAAAAGTTTCAATTGGGAAAGAGTTGTTTTGCTATAATTAAGGGAGAGGAAATTATACTTCATCTCAAATCTATAAGCTTAGATCGTGAGGTTTTAATCATTTAGTCAAGGATATATATGAATTTCATGTTGGAATGGCTCAACATAAGGAAATTCTGTATACGGGTCCATTATTTGCGTTCTAAAATTCAATTATGATTACGGCATCCCTTTTCATAATCTGAAATATGAGAACTTGGCAAATAGAAATGGAAATGTTATAGCAAAAGACTGGTTTAGTCTTTATGTGAGACATCATGAATCGTGTCCCATATGCTTCGGATATAGGATCGATTACATGTGCTATATTCATCCTTTCTAAAAATTTTCCAAATGCCTAGGGCATTAAGAAGGGAAAAAGGTTTAGAACTGGATATGACTAAAAGGATTAAACAATTGTCGAGAACAATCTAAGGTTTACCAAAGATTGGTTGCTCAAGGACAGTTGGAAGTATAGTGATAATTCTAGAAGGACCATATTGACATAATCTGTAAGGAGGCAACTCTTGTTCAGAAGTGATAGTCAAAATGGAATCTGGAAATGTTTCAAAGTTAGAATTTTCAATCTGTTTAAGATTAGGAAACTTAATGCAAGAAGGATGTTTCCAAGGAGTTGATCTCCTTTGGAATACTCTGTAATGATTTTTGGCAAGTCTTTCTGACTTTGTGCATAATCGTTACAAGAGGATCAATGCATATAAGTTTAGAATCTAACAGATTTCAGTAAATGGCATGAATTTAGAATTCTTGCATTTGCAGTAAGGATTTGGGAGTGTGAAAAGAGAATCATTGAAGTTATGTTCAATTGATCTAGTTCACAAAGTAAAGATCATAGACAAACATAGTATGCATACTTGGTGTGTGGCATGACTAGTGTTTAAGAAAACATAGTGTACATGCTTGGAGCATGGGACAACTATTGTTTTAAATTCAAGAATAAAGTTGATAGCTGAAACAGTATACAATGAATAATGTGTAATCATATGGTGATAAATAAAAGGTGTTTTATTTATGTTCAAAGGGTTGATACCATATTAGATTCAATTATTATTGTGTTTCACTTTGCATGTTTTGACTTCCCGAATAAACTAGGTTATTCTTCCGGAATGACTAAGTTATTCAAACCATCCACAGTCGGTCATATTTTGGAAGTAGATATGAATTAAGACTGTCATGATGGGTTGTAGAGGTCTAAGGTGTTGGACAAGGCTACAACAATCATGAGTGCTCATAAGTTCTGAGTATTGGATTCAACCCGCGCTCATTGGAATCACTTCATGGATTTTATCACGAGTGATCATGAGACGATAATATCTTATATTCTTCAAACCTAGAGATATGAGTTGTTACTATGAGTTGATAGTACATTGATTGCACGAAACCGCATTTGGTAACTCTGTGCTATAAAACGTGCCTTTGTGTATGATTCAACAAGTAGTAGAACAAGCCATATGAGTCGAAGTTTATCCGTTCCTTTTACCTTCGGGATAAAAGCGATATCTGTGGGCCCCTCGATGATTTGATGATGACAAATGGAAGTGCTCGGCCGGGCCAGGACTGATTTGATTTGTTCAATTAGTCAGTCGTCATAAATCGGAAATCGGGAAACAACAAATGGACAGAGAGAATGATTATAATCCATGTCTCAGTCCATATGATATCTAGAATGGAGGAATATATGATCCCTTATCTAATGGACAAGTCACTGACAAAGGTCAGAGTTCATCTACAAGGTCAGAGTTCGACAGAAGCTTTTGAGAGCTACGATTGTCGGTTGGTTCCTGAAGTCATACGCAATAATAGTTTTAGACTTATCCAAGTGGGAGACTGTTGGATTAATGTCTTAGTCCATAACTATATTTGGTAAGACTTGACCCGACCCGGCATGGTCCATTTGGGTTGCATACCATCATGCACTTGAATGAGAGAAATAAGACACTTATGGTTATTAATATATTATAAGTTCTAGTATATTAATAATAAGAATAATAAGATTATTTAATTAGTATTGATCAAGAATTAATCTAGGATTAATTAAGTGATCAAAAGAAGACTAATTAAATATATGGGTTGATTGTGTAAATCATCCATACTTGTATAGTGGGCTAATGCTCCATGGATAATCAAGTTG
Source organism: Lactuca sativa (assembly GCF_002870075.4). Classification (NCBI taxonomy): domain Eukaryota; kingdom Viridiplantae; phylum Streptophyta; class Magnoliopsida; order Asterales; family Asteraceae; genus Lactuca; species Lactuca sativa. Next base: position 158,223,536 of record NC_056624.2, on the reverse strand, counting down.
GGCTAAAACCCATAGGATGGTCCATGGATGCTCCATGGTGTATTTGTACCCATGGATCCAAGGAAATGGAAAGCCATGACAATTAAGAGTTTACCCTAATTGTGTAACTATATAAGCATCTTATTATTGAGGAAAAATCGGCACTAGTGAGTGTACTAGAAGGGCTAGCCGATTTCATGAAGTGTGGGTTTTCTCTCAAGCTATTCCAAGTGTTTTGATGATTGTGATTCCATTTGAGGTGTCACACTTGGGGCACTAAGCACTCAAGCTTCATGAAGACTTTCTACACCAAAAAGGTATGTATTCTATCTTGCTATAGTTATTGTTTTGTATGCTAGATTAGGATAATACCTTGGATGTTCTTATTTGCATGTATAATAGAGAAAACATAGATCCAAGGTATTTAGGGTTGCATGTACACTTAGGAGTGTTAGAATGCTCAAAACCCAACACAAGAGTCATAGGATGGTAATCCAAGGAGAACCTAGGAAGTGATTTGGTGCAGTGAGCATTGCTTTAATAGAGATTGTCTGGAATATTAGGGAAGTAACTTGGAGGATCCGGGGCAATCTTTGAGGAAAGTATGGATATATGTGGAAGGTAGTATTAGGCCCGTACTACTGGAAGCAGTGGATTCGTACTTGAGTCAAGGAAAGCCACGATGATACTAGGGAGCTTGTAGAATGTTGTGCTCCTTGAGTGTGTTATGATGGTTTATATGGTTTATTTTTAGCTTGGTGATCACTCGAGTAGGTTCTGGTGGTGGTACGTGTCACACCCCCAAACCAAGGATGGCGGAAACGTCCGGGGGTGGAGGACTTCATGTAGAGTATCACAACAACGAGTATAATAGTGCTCAAAGTAAATACAACCATCATAAATATAATTGAAAAAGTTACACCAAAGTATATGTTTACATGATTCAAATCAATTACATTATGATACAAAATGAACTGTTCGACGATTTATCGTCCCATCCTCAAAACGTGGTTGATTTCCTGTTTCACTGAATTCTTGAGAATACAAGTAGTTTTGAAAAGTGTCAACACAAAGGTTGGTGAGTTCATAAGCTTTTGACAATAAGAGTTTGAAAATCGATCTTTGTAAAGAGATGTATGATACCAAGAAAAATCCAATATTTTCCTTACAAAAGTTATGTAGTCCTAAATACCAGGACCGAAAATGAACAACTATTTGTCATACTTAAAGATATAAAAGTGGTTTTAAATCGGCATAAAACCCTTTCTGATGTGAGAAAAATCCCGTAATGAATGATGGGTAGTCTTAAATACCAAGACCGAAAGTATACAATAAATTATGTAATTGTTGATGTAAAAAGTGATTTTAAATCGACATAAAACCCTTTTTGATATGAAGGCGTATAAGTATTTTTCCATACTTAAAGTAATTTCAGTGAGTTAAATAGACATAACTCGCTAATTTAAAGTTAGAACCCGTAAATCTTATGATTGTTAATACCACATGTGAGCTATCATAACCATACTTGACATAGACGGCCTCGTAATACGACGTTCTTCAGGCGTCGCCGTTAAATGACACTTGTCACCACAGACCTGCCGGTCTAGCTGTAGCGAGCAGCTCTGGTGTGGGTTTGTCAAACCCAATATAGATCTATACACAACTATCACGTTCTCCCTACAAGAGACTCTGGTTACAATTTACAGGACTTTTTGAATTTGTTACTTTAGAAGTAACCCGAAGGGAATGACTCACAAATTTATTCATTAACAGATTTACGTGAACTAAACGGAAAACCTTTGGTAAATAAGTTTGAGAAGTAAATGATACATAAACTATACCTATTATAGTTTATCCAAAACGTTTGTAATGTATAAGAATTCTTTTATGAATGCTTTAATGCTATGAATCCATAAACTATGCTCATTATAGCTTAATATACGTGTTCTAAATGAATGAATAATCTTATCATGAATGACTATATTTCAGTTTATGATGATAAACTAACATGGAAACACATTCAATATTTGGAACTTATCGTTATACACTTTGCTCAACATAATACAAAGTGTTATGAAAGTTATAAGCTGTTAACAAATTTCAACCTGTCTACACTGTTTTTGAAAATTCATAGAAAAATCATACGAAGCTGAAAACTAAATCCGTAAATTTTGAGAGTTCCCAAAATGTGTCTAGTTTACTCATAATTTTTATCATGATTTTTAATGACCTCCAACTTGGGTGAAAAAGTCCATAATCACAGACTGGTCCGGATTGGTGTTTGAAATGATAGGCAGTTTTGTAAAAATCACCATAAATTGTCGAAAAATCGTATGGAGATGTGCAAGTAGTCATTTTAAAGCTAAGAACTGGAACTACTTACACCTAATACAGTTTTGAAAACTAAAATGTTTAAGTGGTCCAAAACAGTCTGTGAATGGAGTTGAACTTTTCTGATGAAGGCTATTAGAAAAGTGTAGTTATGTTCTTGGTGTTTTAACTTGTATTCCCCCCCCCCCCCCCCCCCTAAAAACTTGAGAAAACATGAAAATATGGGGGTATGAACTCACCTTGTGTGATTTCAGTAGATGATTGCTGAAGAATGGAGGTGTTTAAATCAAGAACACTTGGAGAATCCCTTGAAGATTCGAAGCTCTAACACAAATATAATGGAGTTTGTGTAAGATATCCATGATTTGAGTAGAATGAAGTGTAAAAATCACAAAAAGGATGAATTACACTTACCTAGAGTGGAAGAACACTTGATGATCAGCCTTGAGATCTTGAATTAGAGAGAAAAGTTGGAGAGAAAAGTTGGAGTTGAATCTTTGGTGGAATGAGAGTGATTGAAAGAAAATGAGGAGAGAGGTTGAGTGACCAGCCCTAGAACGTGGGGATGGCTTGTGAGAGGGGTAAAAAGTACAAGGAAGTGACAAGGTATGGTGGGGAGGAGTGTGGGTTAATCATGAAGTGGGTATGGGGTTGCTTGTATCATAAAATAAGGTAAAGTCAACACTCTACCTTTGTACTTTACCTACTCTCTTTTGGATAAGGTTTTATCCTTAAAATATGATTAAATCATTAATTTAGGGGTCTTATATTTTAAAATAAAGTTTTGGGTGAAAATCCCATGTTAAAACATTTAAAAACGGCTTAAAACGCTAATTTAATCGAAAACCGGGAGAAAAAGGGCTTCCCAGCGAGGCCTCTCGATCCTAGGCCGAGGTTCGGTCCCTAGGCCGAGGTTCGGTTCATGCTGATGCTGGGTCGGAAGCGAGAGGCGCGAGCCAGAAGAAGAAACGAGGGGCGAGGGTCCGTCCGAAGGCTCGGTCCGAAGTCAGAAGCGAAGGTCAGAAGGTTCGGTCCGAAGAGAAGTCAGAACCGAAGGAACTGTAGTGAACAGTAGTGAACAGTACCTTCGGGTTCGGTTCTTCCTTTTATGCGAGGTTCGGCTAGGATGAACAGTACCCTCGGTTCGGTTCAGCAGCCTTCCTCATCAGGAGGGTTCGGTTCCTAAGAGGGGTTTCGGTTCCTAAGAGGGGTTTCGGTTCCTTAAGTCCGTTTTTCGCGTAGACTTCCGTTTTTGGGCTATTTTCGCCAAATTCGAGGGTCGGGATGCCCCGAGTGATTATAGAAAGTTGGGAGAGATTTCGAGAGAGATTTGAGAGAGATTCCACATACTCAGAGAGATTTGGGAGAGATTTGACATACTTGGGGAGATTTCACATACAAAGAGATATTTGGAAGAGATTTCACATTCTTAGAGAGTTTTGGGAGAGATTTGACATTCTTGGAGAGATTTCTCAATCAGAGAGAGATTTGGGAGAGATTTCACATACTTTGAGAGATTTGGGAGAGATTTGACATACTTGGGGAGATTTCACATACAAAGAGATATTTGGAAGAGATTTCACATTCTTAGAGAGTTTTGGGAGAGATTTGACATTCTTGGAGAGATTTCTCATACAAAGAGAGATTTGGGAGAGATTTCACATACTTAGAGAGATTTGGGAGAGATTTGACATTCTTGGAGAGATTTCTCATACAAAGAGAGATTTGGGAGAGATTTCACATACTTAGAGAGATTTGGGAGAGATTTGACATTCTTGGAGAGATTTCTCATACAAAGAGAGATTTGGGAGAGATTTCTGATACGAAGAGATGGAGTGAAAACGATTAAGAGAGGTTTCATTGGTGACCTTTTTGAGTGTCCGGCTACGCACTGCAAGGTCCGTAAACCCCGTTAAGCCTTGTTTAAGGATCTTGCATACTCCCGATGAGTATGTAACATTGTTTTATTGGTTTGGCTCTTCACGTACCACCGTTTTAGGTTAAGGAGATCTAGATGTACGCACTTTTCGATTTATGATCTCTCATTAGAATAGAGAGTTGTTTAGAAATTACATAACGTAAACTCTAGTACTCATGGCAAATTGAGTTGACCGGTTTGACTTGTTGACTTTGGTTGACTTCGACTTGACCGAAAATTGACGGTTGTCACAGTACGGGTGCCGGTGATGGTTCTGGTACCGGCAGTATTTTGGGTTCTAGCTCTGGAGCCAAATACATGGATGATCAGATACGAGAGTTGATTTTGTCAGAGATTACCCGCAATATTCTTGAGCAGACTTGTGTGATCTTCGGTACGATCAAGGAGGGTATCATGGAGGTTCCGGATGAGCACTTGGGTACTTTTCGTTGTGAGATTATGGCAATGGTGGGAGCTCTCTCTTTGACTTTCTGGGAGTTTCGGGCATGTAGGGATCCGAAGTTCTTCGGGAAGAAGGACCCTATTGCGAGTAGGTGTTGGTTAGTGGATATCACGAACGCCTTCCATACTAGCTTCTGCCTTGGGGGTCGTAGGTCAGATTTGCTTCATGTCTTCTAAAAGACATAGCTCGTGACTTAGCTCGTGACTGGTGGGAGGAGGTTGACCATGCCATGAGAGGCAAGGCGGTTGATTCGACGTCTTAGGAGAATTTTGTGACAAGGTTTCAAGTTGAGTTCACACCTGTTATTGAGGTCTAACAGATGGAGGGGGTGTTTCAGGACCTTTGCCAGACTACTAAGTCGGTGGTAGAGGTCACTGCCATGTTTCGCGAGAGGGATTTTTTGGTACCATAGTATGTGGCAGACATCGAGATGAAGAAGGAGAGATATCATGACATGTTGAGGAGGAATAGCAGACAGTTTGTAGGCATGTCCAATTATAGGATGTTGGATGACATGCTAGCAAGATTCAAAGAGAGGGAGATTGATCTTGAGATAGAGAAGAAAAGGAAGTCGGATCAGGTTCAGGGTTCAGAGAGTTCGGGCAAGAGGCCTAAGGTTTTTGATTCGAGATCGAAGGGGGAGCAGGATCGGGGCCGATGTGGCAAATCCGGAAAGATGCAATACGGAGATTGCATGGTGGGTGGTTTGGGCTGCTACAAGTGTTGCAAGATTGGGCACTTTAGCAGAGATTACACTTTCACCACCTAGGGATCGAGTCTAATTTGCTTCCATTGCAATTAGAGGAGCCATAAAAAAGGTTGATTTCCCTAGCCTAGCAGTGGCGGGACCGGTTTCAGCACCTGCTCCGGCAACCTTGAGGATCACAAATGGTCGTCAGGGCAAAGCGGAGGCGCCTGTGAAGAGGAGAAAGGCATTTTAGTTGACAACTGAGGAGGCTCGTGTAATACTAGATGTGGTGACATGTATGTCTTTTCTCCCTATCTATTTATTTATTTATTTTCTACTTATATTTGTGTGATGTTTTAGGGTCGTTCCTTGTGAACAATATCTACGTTCTTGTTTTGTTTGATTTGGGGGCTACCTGACCCATTGTATCTCTTGCACTTAGCAAGAGGTTTGTTGATGCTCCAGGGGAGCTGGATTATCCATTACATGTTGAGATTGTCGATGATCGTCCTGTGCGAGTATCGAGGGTTAATCGGGGATGTACTTTGGAGTTGTTCAGCAAGCAGTACCCGATAGATTTGGTTCCCATTCCCCAGAGCAAGAGCAAGGTTATTGTGGGGATTGATTGGTTGAGCCCCAATGGGGAAATGATTGATTGTGAGCATCAGTTGGTGCCTATCCGGACCCTAGGTGGGGGGAGTTTGTGAGTCAAGGAGAGGGTTCTTAGCGTGGTCTGGCTCTCTGCTCGACGACAAGGGCAAGTCGTTTATCTCCAGTATGGTTGTTCTAAATTTGTGGCTTATGTGATGGATACCCAGAAAAAGGGTAAGGTGACAGTGGGCGATGTGTCAATTGTGTAGGAATACCCATACATTTTCCTAGAGGAGTTACCTAGAGTGACTACGGAGAGGCAGGTGGTGTTTCAGATTGATTTGGTTCCACGTGCTACTCTGATAGCCAAAGAAACTTATCGGTTAGCACCTACAGAGATGCATGAGTTGTCAACACAGTTGCAGGAGATGTTACACAAAGGATTTATTCATACGAGTATTTAACCATGGGGAGCGTCGATCTAGTCTACGAAGAAAAAGGATGGGTTGCATCAGATGTGTATCGATTACCAAGAGTTGAATAAGCTAACGGTAAAGAGTCATTATCAACTACCGAGGATCGACGATTTATTTGATCATCTTCAGGGTGCATCATGGTTTTCCAAAATTGATCTATGTTTAGGTTATCATTAGATGTGGGTCAGAGAAGAGGATACACATAATATAGCCTTTTGAACTCGTTACAGTCATTACAAGTTCGTCGTGATGCCCTCCAGGCTCACCAATACTCTAGCAGTGTTCATGGATCTCATGAACCGCGTATGTAGGCATATGATGGATCGGTCTATGATTATGTTTATTGATGACATCCTGGTCTACTATAAGACTCAGGAGTAACATGAGGAGCATTTAAGAGAGTTGTTGGAGACTTTGAGGATGGAGAAGTTGTATGCAAAGTTCTCTAAGAGTGAGTTTTTGTTGCGCGAGGTGCAGTTTCTGGGGAACCTTGTCAACTAGAACGATATCCTGGTCGATCCGGCCAAGGTTGAGGCACTGATGAGGTGGTAGGTTCTGAGGTCTCCATCAGAGATTTAGAGTTTCCTTAGGTTGGCAAATTACTATTGGAGTTTCATTTAGAATTTCTCCAAGACAATGGTTCCTTTAACCGGTTGACGAAGAAGACCATCACCTTTCGTTGGGGGCTTGAGCAACAGGCAAATTTTGAGACCTTGAGACATAGGTTGTGTGACACACCAATTCTGACCCTGCCCAAGGGTGTTGAGGACTTTGTGGATTACTGTGATGTGTCGGTCACGGGTTTGGGTGCAGTCTTGATGCAGCGGCGTTATACGATTACATACGCATCGAGGCAGTTGAAGCCTCATGAGGTGAACTACCCTACGCCTGATTTAGAGTTGGGGGCTATGGTTTTCGCCCTCAGGATCTTACGACATTACATCTATGTAGTTCGTTGTACCATTTACACGGATCAAAAGAGTTTAAGGTACCTGATGGATTGTCACACCCCAAAACCAAGAACGGCGGAAACGTTCTGGGGCGGAGGACGTCATGTATAGTATCACAACACAGTAAATGTAAATAAGCAAACAACATCATCCATTGCATTAAATATATAATTTTAATACAAGTGTGTTCTGTACAGTTATAGACACCAAAAATAATGAAGCACAAAATAATATGAGATGAGTCTTGAATGCACTCCATCTTCTCAAAAGCTGGCCTCGGTACCTGTCTACTGATGACCTGAGAATACAAGTTATTTTGAAAGAGTTTATCAGCATTAAGCTGGTGAGTTCATAAGTATTTTAGTGTCAATGTTTCTTGTAAAAACGTTTGAACCTGTCTCAATGTATAAGTTTGTAAAAATGTAAGCAAATGTTTGAAAGTGTTTGTAAAAGTTTGAATCTCTCAGAAAATCCTATATTTTCTATAAAAGTAACCTTCTACCAAGGCTAAACTGTTTTGTAAACTTGTCTATTGTAAAAGTGTGTAATTACCCAAGTATAACTATCATTTGTTAAAAATATAGTTTGTACACTAATGCTTAAGTGAGATTATCACTAAAATATGTAATGGGTAAATCATTGTAGTACCGTAGCTTTGTATAATAAGACTACTGATGTACTAAATACTACTACCTTAAACCGGATTTATATTAAGGTATAATGTGATAAATTGCACCATGCTATCGACTGGTAACAACGACATAATGAATGGTCGTAATAAAAGAAATGACGTTTGGCACCCGCAGACCTGCAGGTCCGGCTGTAGCTAGCAGCAAGGTGTAGGATAGTCAATCCAGTATAGATCTATACGCAAACTCACGCTCTCCCTCCAAGAGAATTCTGGCTACAACTCGGGCCATGACATTTAAGGCATGCCCGATACAGTGGATCACAATTGTTAAGTATTCATGTATATGTATTGTTTCTCGTATATCTGTATATGTATTGTTTCTCGTATATTTGTATATGTATTGTTTCTAGTATATCTGTATATGTATTGTTTCTAGTATATCTGTATATATATTGTTTCTAATATATCTGTATATGTATTGTTTCTAGTATATCTGTATATGTATTGTTTCTAGTATATCTGTATATGTATTGATCCTGTGTTACCCCGATGGTAACTAACTAATGATGTACCGATAAGAATGAATATGGAAGTACTTTTATGTCTATACATGTATATATGATATATAAGTAATATGGAAACGACCTTCGGAGGGTCACCCAAAATCCCACCAGACCACATCCAAATCGAGGAAAAGGAAATAGGGCGGATGGCCTTCCTAAGTCCTTTAAACATTATTTATACATCTATACATATATGGGCATGCAATTGAATATATAAAAGCATAAATAAGTTTTCACAAAACATTTGAAGCATAAATATAATTTCAAGAGAAGATCGACTTGATGTCGATCTATAAAACAATTTGAAGGCATAAGTTAATAAAACAGTTCAAGTATAAGAAGCATTTGTTTAAATCACAGTCTATAAGTAAGTTTGGATAGTAAAACAGTTTGTAAAACATTTCGAAGTGAAACAATTTGATAAACAGTTTGAACAGTGGTAAAAATCGTTGTTTTCCTAGTTATTAATCACATGTGATTAAATGCAATCACATGTGATTGAAGCAATAACTTATATGTATTTGACTTGTATTCCCCCCCCCATAAAGTATTTAAAACACTTAAAATCATTTTAAAGGTTGATTCAAGGGGTATGAACTCACTTGTGGTGAGTCGTTTGGATTGCAGTGTCGGACACCGTGCTAGGCGGCAAACGGAGACTGGTTTACACACACGAGCCTAGTTATCATATAATAAGCATATATATAACTAATTAGACATATAATAACTTAAATAAATAAGTTAAGACACTTAGAAAACATTTAAACACTTTTATGAGTGTTTAAGGTTCAAATGGTTGCATCTAAGTTGCTACGGGACAAGGCAAAAGGGTTTGAAACATCAAAGGGCCTTGTATAGGAGTTCACCACCCAACAAACCCCACACCTTGGAGTTTACGGCCGTAAACTCATGGGTTTATGGCCGTGAACTCCTCAAAGGGTGGTTTTGGGTGTTTTGTGGTGCTATCTTGATCCTAGAACACTCCTAGCTTTATTGGAATAACACATGAAGTAGTTTAAGGCTCTAGAACACTCCATATGGGAGTTTACGGCCTAAAGTCATTCACCCTAGAGTTTACGGCCGTAAACTCTAGGATTTTAATTGTTTTGAGGCACTTAAACATCAAGGATGGCTTCCATGAATTTATCTAAGGCTAATGGGGACAAGAGGCACACTTTTGTGCCTTCACTTGGAGTTTACGGCCCAAGCCATGTTCCTTGGCCGTAAACTCCTTTCAAGGAGTGGTTTTTATGTGTTCTACTCTCCATTCTAGTCCCAAGGGTGCAAGGTAAATTGTCTTAAGGCTTAAGGTGTGCTTGGAATGATTTTTACCCTTCAAAAAGGGGTTTACGGCCCAAGAGGGGTTCTTGGCCGTAAACTCCTACAAACTTATGATTTTTATGGGTTTAGATGTCTTAAATAAGCACAAGTAATTGAGGGTTTAAGTCCTTAAGCATTTGAGGAAGTTTTAGGGCACTAATTGCCCTTTAAAAGGGGTTTACGGCCCAAGGTAGTTCCTTGGCCGTAAACTCCAAGAACTTGTGTTTCTTGGATGATTTCTAGCCTATAAAGATCATACACAATCTCCTTGATAAGTCCTCTAACATAGGAATGGGTCTAGAAAGCATTAAAGTTCCATTTTGGAGTTTACTCCCCAAGAACGTTCTTGGGCGGTAAACTCCCGGATCTTGTAATCTAACATGTTATTGATGTTAATAAGCATCAAACAAGTATTGAAACACATATAGAAAAGTAGACTCACAATCTGGGATGAAAACCCGAAGATCCGTCAGAGAGAATATGGCTTTTCTCTATTTGGAATTGTGAATAATGAATTAATTTAATTCAGAAAACTATTTATAGTCCTGGAATATTTTGGCAGAAAATATTTTTATTCTGGATATAGGACTGTAACAGTATGAAACTTGGAATGCCCAATTTTCACAAAACCAGGAGCATCCACTCTCCTGATATCCTCTAAAACATAAACCCTAATGTACACAAACTTGTTCGGAAAAGCTTGAAAATCACTGAAACTAAACTAGCTTCTATTGAATAGATGATGTTCGTAAAATGGAAATTTCGGGTTGTCACATGGATCAACCGAATCTAAACATGAGGCAGTGGGTGTGGTTGGATGTGGTGAAGGATTATGATTGTGACATCCTTTTACCACCCGGGGAAGGCCAATGTGGTGGTAGATGCTCTCAGACGCAAGGCAGATACTGCCCTGATTAAGGACGTGTGTCTAAGGATGACCGTGATTACTTCACTTCCGGAGCAGATTCTGGAAGTGCAGGTTGAGGCTATGAAGGAGGAGCATCGGAAGAGTGAGTGTATAGTGGTTCAAGTTTCTTCATTTGATTATGATAGACGAGGTTTATTTACTGTACATCGGAGGTTCTAGGTCCATATAGGGGAGGTGCACGTTAGGTTTTGATCGAGGAGGCGCACAAGTCAAGGTTCTCTATTCATCCAGGAGCGACGAAAATGTATAGAGATCTATTGCCTAATTATTGGTGGTCGTGCATGAATCAGGATGTAGCCTGATATGTAGAGAGGTGCTTGGCTTAAAGGAAAATCAAGGTCGAGCACCAGAAACCTAACATCAAAATGGAGTCGTTAGGTATTCCTGTTTGGAAATGGGAAGAGATCACTATGGACTTCATCACGAGTCGATATGGATCATCTTGGATCGATTGACCAAGAGCGCACCTTTATTCTTATCCAGGAGAGTATCTCGGCTGAGAAGCTGGCCGACATCTACATTCGGGAAGTTGTGGCACGATATGGGGTGTCGGTTTCGATGGTTTCTGTTAGGTATAGTCGGTTTACTTTCAGGTTTTAGAAGAGATTTAATGATGAAATTTAAAATAAAATAATATATATATATATATATATATATATATATATATATATATTAAGTTTATTTTAATTTTCTTCTAATGTTTAATTTAATATACTTAGAGTGTGAAATTTGAAATGAATAATCAATTATTAATTATTAATTTAATATATTTACAGTGAGAAATTTAAAATTTAAAATTTGAAATAAATAATTAATAGGTTGACATGTGGCATGATAGATTTCATATAATATTAATGAAAATTTCTAATATTATGACACTTGTCAATAGGATAATAAACTTACTCATTTATTATAATAGGGATTATACTGGATAGTGTGCAACTTGTGTCTTTAAACCATCCACTCCTCCCCGATCATTCCTCCACCGTCTCGGCCTACCTACCATATTTTCCACCAACAATGGACCAAATACATGTTATCTTTTCAGATAACCCACTGACACGTCTCTCGATCCTTCCCGCTGCCTAAGACCAATTCCAACCTTACCACTAAAAAACACACTATTTTTGTGGAAAACTAACACCAAAATTTATTTTAATTCCAACCACACACTCAAAAATTACACTAAAGCATATTTTAATATTATAAAATATAAAACAATAATTATAAAAACCAAAAAACAGTTTAAATAACCATTTTAAAGGAAAAAATGATTTGGTGTTATATAGAGGCCATATTTCTTCCCACAAAAATCACAAAAATAAAGGCATTTTTAGTGGTTGATTTTGGTTGATTGGAGTATTAGGTATGAGACCCGTGTACTACACGGGTTTATTAAAAATAAAAAATTAATATTAATATTTAAACTTTAAATTTAAAATCAATATTTAATATCAATATCAATTTTAGAGTCTTATTAATTATGATATTTATTACATTATAAATATATCAATTTTTTTTTTCAAGGAAACATTTATTTCTCTCAATATTATAACCGAAATAAGTTGTGATAAGTGAACAAATCAGAAAATTACATGTGGAAATAAATAAATTTTAAAAATCTATTAAAATGCCATGTGTCAAATCAATGAGTAAATTACATGTAACATGTATTAGTATAGATTTTTTGATACACCCGATTCACTTCCAATATGGGGGTATTGGCCCAGTACCTTTCATCTCCACCAGCATAATCTTCCTAATTAAGAGGGTGTTTGGATAGGGAAAAAAATGACAGCTTATTGCTTATTGCTTATTTTCACCACAATAAGCTAATTTAAGTGTTTGGATAGAATGCTTAAAAAATTAGCTTATTGCGGTGGGAATAAGCTAAATAAGCTGATTTTAATAAGCAAGGGGGTAATGCTTATTGCTTATTAGTCATTTTACTCATATAAGCTGTTTTGTTTGCCAAACACTTCAAATGCTTATTGCTTATTGTTTATTCCCACCGCAATAAACTAATCCAAACACATTTTAAAAAAATGCTTATTCCCACCACAATAAACGATAAGCAATAAGCTAATTAAGCTAAAAATGCATTTATCCAAACACCCTCTAAGTTTTCTCATCGGTAATCATCACCTGCTCCACCTCCGGTGCACCATCTTTATCAGGTACCCATCGATGCACGGACCAACCTTTCGCGCTCACCATCGGCACCATATCATCCATCAGTAAGCCCTAAAAATCATGCCTCTTTAATCGCTTATATTTAATCGATTTAGTGTGGAATTGAAACGACTGACATATTTATGGTTTTTGGGTTGATAATTGTAAAACGAATTTCCATCTCTCTTATCACCGGTTATAGACGCTACCACCGCTTCTCTCACGACCTTCATGTCCTATCGACACCGTCTATAAACCCTAGCCGCCTCCGCTACCATCTTCTCCATATCACACCAGACAAGTCCTACATTCCCATCGTCACTATCATCGCCACTTCCTCTTAGCTACTTCAGAAAGTCCAATGCCACCTTGCACCTTCGTACACGAAACCCATCTTCACCGGCAGCCGCCCCCTTACCAACGAGCACAAACCACCACCAACTCCTTCTCTTCTCGAACCCCTCTTTCTCATCTAGCTTTTTGTTTTCTTCTGACAGAGTTTTAATAATTGATCTGCAACTACACGCCATCGCACCACTGTGGTAATTCTCTTTATAACATCTCTTTAACAGTGTGTGTGTTGTGTATTTAACTGTGCGTATGTGTTTATGGTACAGATTTGTTGGGCCGTGATTTTGTTTCTTGCTTTTGCAGACAATCAATCTATTCGTCCTGATGAAGGTAAACTGCTTTGCTTCTATGTCTTTGGAGGAGTTTTTATATAAAGATTTGCATTTACAGGAGCTTCTATTTTATCAAATATGTTGGAAAAAAAAGTCAAATACTCATGATAAACTTGTCATTTTAATGTGTAGTGACATCACTGAAAGCTCTTTGGCAAATTTCCATCGATCCAAACATTAGGATTAGGAAATGGAGGCACGAAGATCCGTGTGTATCAAATCGGATTGGGTCTTTTGCTTCAACAACAACATTGATGATCATTATTTTCATGTTTTAGAATGGTAAGGTATTAAATTTTCCATTTTATTTTTAATTGTAACCTTGCATTATCTGATATTTGACATATATTGCAATCTTCTAGACAATAACAACTTAACAGGTTATCTTCCTTCTAAGCTCATTAAACTGTCATACTTGATTATACCATATGGTTTATTTCTTTACTATATTGCTTTTGAAGCGAATGTTGGTTTGCACAAACTATAAGATCAAAGGGTTCACTGTACTTTATTTGGCAGTCAATTTCAGAACAATCACCTTGAAGGAAGTTTATGGTTAAATCTACTTAAAATCTCAACATCTCTCTGTGATTGTGTAAGGGTGCATATGAATTGGTAAGTTTTAGTTTCTTTTTGGGCCATCGATATAACTATGTTCTTGCTAATATTCTCTATATAATTTATTTGTAGAAGAAGAGAAGCAAAATAAATAAACATGTATAAAACAGTTTATGATCTTGGTATTAAACTACACACACCAAGCAAAACCAACATGTAACTCTAAATCTATAAATTTACGCAATGTGTTATATATGTTTGACTTTCTCATGATAGGCGGGCTGATCAATGACTCTAAATGTGTCGAAGGAGAAAGAAAAATGGGACTTTAGGCATTTGAGGGTAAACCTGAATGAACACAAAGAGGTTGATGAAGAATTCTGGGAAGACGTAACCTGAATGATCAATCACCCAAAGATTGACTTGCTTCAATGCAAAAGCTGCATTAGATGCGTCGAAGGGTAAACCCAATGATACTAGATATAAATTCAAAGGACACTTTATTACTGAGGTGCAACGGTTGGAGTTATTTGATATGATATAGAACAGTGTTGTCAATAGCGATCACTATTGCGATTAGCGAGGCGAGGCGTTGGTGTGTCGCTATGGGGTTTATAGCGAGGTAATAGCGACGTAGCGAGATAATGTGTTTTTTTAATTAAATCGATTTTTCTTATAAAATGGAAAAATTGATTGCTGGAACATGTTTTTACTGATCGGAATTGGTCTAATTATTGATTGGTATTGCCAATTTTGCATTTGGTATCGCCAATTTGGTGTTTGGATCACCAATTTGAAGATTGGCACATCGATCGGAAAAAAAAAAGTTGTGCTTCACCTCTTCGATTTAGTTTCTGACTTCTGATGTTATGATTAATGCTTCTAATACATTCAATTGATTATATATTCCATATTTCTGTACTCCTATTCTACAATTCCTTTAATTGCCTATATCACAATTCCAGTGTTACCACTTTTGTTCCAGTTCTGCTTCCCTGTTTGAAGTTGTTTTAAGTATTAGTTGCTGGAAATTTGGTTCTATTTTTAAGGAAACTTGAACATTTGTTTTTATGTTAAATATTATTGAAACAAATAGGAGCAAAGTTTTCTGAGATTTATGTTAGTTTGATGCCAAGTAGAGTGATAAAGGAAAGTTTTCCTGCACTGCTCCTTCTCTCCATATCAGCTTCAAAGGTTTTTGTTCTAGATTCTTTTACACTTCGTTTCTTTCTTTGTCGTACACCTATGTACTTACAATTTTTGTTCTTCTCAATTATAGTTTGAATGCTTATTGTGAATCAGTTATTTAATATTCATGTTTTAGAACTTATTCGAGCCACTAGTATTGGGTTTTAGCTTATTTATTAGTTATAATTGTTAAATAGGTGAAGGTATAAATAGTATTAATTTTTTAATAGGCAATCGCTAAAATGAAATAGTCGTCGCTATTCTATCGCCATCGCTACATAGCATATAGGTAGGTTATCGTTATTACTTCGCTATCGCTATCGATAACACTGATATAGAAGGTATGATGGGTCATACAAAGGTTAGAGCAGAGACTAACAAAAAACGTAAGGCCATTTAATAAAATTTTCAAACTTTTCATTTATTTTCAATATAACCAACTATTTTTCTTTTTATTTTGTTTTTGTTCGTTTATTTATTTGGGTATAATAAACTTTGTTAACTTTTGTTTGTAAGGATGCAATCTATCAAGATTGGTTAACTTTTGTGAATATCTTTAATGTTTCTATTTCCATTATTGATTTTTAAGCATCTTGAATCTTGATAGGTTACATACAGTAACCAGACTACAAAAGAGACGAATGCTGATGACCATATAGGTTTCTTCCATTGAATACTTGAAGATAGTGATTCAGAAAATATGCTTTATAATTTTTACTACAATGGAATATACTTTTTTTTCCTTTCTTTGTTACACTATTTGATTGTTGTTTGTATTTTGTTTTAAACAGGAAGTGTTTGAACTTGGAGATGAGGGGTGTTGAAAAAAGATAAAAATCTGGATGACCTGATTTGCAGCAGCCAAAGGCTACACGAGCATGATAGTGGTTTACCAAAACCTAGAAAAAGCTCAAATGAAAATATACAGGTAATGTACAGTTATACACCAATACCATAAAATATAAACTCATTAGTATTTTTTAGAAAATGAAATTGCAATCTAATAAAAATTCTGAAAATATGAACAAAGTTGTGCCAGTATTATTAACATATAAATAAAAATGGATTATATTGCAATTTTCTATTCCATTCCATGATGCAATGAAACAATACATGCCTAGCAAAGGAATGAACAATGGAATAGACCATTCCAATATAATGTATGATTCCATTCCTTCTCCAGTTCCATCCTAATAATGCCAAACACTACACTTTGAAAAATTTATGCATCATTTTTTTATCTTATGATTTATTTTTTATTATCTTATTTCAAGGGGCACAACTGTAACCGATGAAGATGAGTTGTTTTCAATGTGGAAGGAGTGCAGTGATGATCTGAAAGATTGTTTAGGATCTGTTTTACTTCCAATAGGTAGCCTCTCTGTTGGCCTTTGCAGCGATCATGCCCTACCATTTAAAGGATGTTGTAGATTTATATTTTATTTTATTATTACAATAATAACCTTAATATTCTCTCTACTTCACTTCGTAATAATAACCTTAATATTCTTTCTCTACTTCACTTCGTTTTTTTTATAGAGTAAGTTACAAATATGGTCCCTGAGTTTAGTTGTTTTTTGGTTTATGTCCAAAAAGAAATCTTTTTTGCAATTTTGGTTCTCATTTCACTGTTTTTTATTAGGCCGTTTAAATTAACAACTCACCTCATCTGTTAAATTTTGTGAATGACCATTTATTATTATTATTATTATTATTATTATTATTACATAAAATAACCTTAGTGTTTTTTATTTTTTTATTGTTTAGTCCAAAATTGAAAGATTGTTCAGTTTTGGTGATTATTTCAAGGTTTCATATCGATTTTGGTCCTTATTTCAAAGTTCTAGGGACCAAAATCGATGTGAAACTTGATTGGCACTTCATGGATTAGTGTCAGCTTGACTTTAACAGATAGAATGAAAATGAAAATGTGGGGATAATCATCACCACCATCGGACTATCCAATGTTCGTCACATCTTGACCTTCTGTTCCCGCCACTGCTTTCTGGATCCCTATACTTTTGCCATCTACTAATCTACTCCGCAGCGTGGGGTTCTTCTCTAGTTGTCTCAAATATAAAACTTTGTATTATATATTTCATTAATATGTGCACAAAAAAAAAACAGAACATACACTCTTATATATATAAATACACACAAAATAATAGAGACACATAATTATGTTTTTTAATAATTGGTTTGAAGAATTTGGGTATAATATTTGGATAACTCAAAAATGATTATATTATGCATTTAATTGAGTAAACATAATTTAAATATTTTTATCCTAATTATTTATGTCTCATAAGGGTCATTTAAATACAATGAATGTAAAATCTCTTTGATCTAATTATAAATATCCTTTAATTGAAATTTGGAGAGTCGTAATATTAAAGTAGCACTTTAATGCATTTAATATATATATATTATTCTTACCAATACTAAGTTAAATAATCACAAATTTGTATAATAACTTCGAGCCTTATACAATTAATCTTGTATGAATAACACATTAAATATTGGATGCACATAATTAAATGTTTAATAGTAGATTCCAAGATTTTAGTCATGTTATTCAGTCTACACATTAGATAATCGTATTATTCTTTTAATTGACTAAACAAAAATTAAATATTTCAGTCATGTTTAATTAATTCTTATAAGTAATTATATAAATAAAAAGATCTATTCAGTTGTTTAATTTTAAATTGCATTTAAATGGTTGTCATATTAAAAGAAATTAATTCAAAATTAACGAATTTTAATCATATTATTATGGTTGAAGGCATATATATATATATATATATATATATATATATATATATATATATATATATATATATATATATATATATATATATATATATATATATATATATAGGGCTAGATTATTTTGTTTCTTATATTTATTGTGTACTAGAATACACCAATAGGAATTTAGTAAATTAAATAATTATTTAATTAAATAAATATAGATATTAAAAGATTTTCATAATTATATGTATATTAAATGATATCCATAATTATAATTCTCTTTATATGGAAACTAATTAAATCTGTCATTAATGTCAGCAATAACATTCTTTCAGAATGTTATTTAATTACTAAATAAATATATATTCATTTAATATATATATTTATTTAATTATTTAATATTATATATATATATATATATATATATATATATATATATATATATATATATATATATATATATATATACACCGATGGTTTTAGAGAAAGATAAATAGGGTTAGTGAGAAAATTAAGGTAATGCCACAATTATAGGGGATTAATAACTGATTTTATTAATTAGCATTATTCACTAAAATTTAAAATTGCAAACTTACACTTATCTAAGTTTTTGAAATGATTGGTCCACAATCATTCTTATATCCACACAATAGATAGTTAGAACACATGAACCTATATATATATATATATATATATATATATATATATATATATATATATATATATATATATATATATATATATATATATATATATATATATATATATAGTTATTTCAAAACACTTCAATTTTACTAATAGTTTTGTTGTTTTCAAAATTGAAATGACATATGTTAAGTGAACTTAATAAATTTTTTTATCATATCTTTCAAATATAAATTTTTATATCATATGTTAAGTGAACTTAATAAAATTTTATAAAGTTTGGTATATCGAAGTATTGCCGAGACCGTTTCATTTTTATCAGCCTTCAAATATAAACTTATATTTATGCCTAGCAATTGAGTTGGGTTCGGATTGGCGGGTTGACGGGTCAAAAAACATAAACTCAACCCAACTCATATAATATATGGGTTGACGAGTTGGCGGGTCATAGGTTAGTGGGTTGGAAGCCTCAACTCAACCCAACCCATATAACCCGTTTAAGTATATAGGTCCGCGGGTTTACAAGTTAATGGATCAAACCCAACCCATATAACCCGTTTAAATAATTATTTTAACTATTAAACATTTTCACTAATTAAATCGTCTATAAGGTTATTATACACTTTTTTTAATTATTCTCATTATGTCGGAATGTTATCAGGATGTTTATTGAGTCGTATTCTGTAAGAATTAATATAAATAAAAAAACGATGAATGAGAACTAAAATGAATTAGAATTTTTGAGAATCCATTAAAATAACAATAGTTCCGTGAGATTGAACGTATGCACATTACTAAACAACATATTCTCTTAGTAATTTTCATAAAATAGCATTATCCATACGTCCACACAATAGTTGTCCATCCACATTATAACCTAGTCACATATATATATATATATATATATATATATATATATATATATATATATATATATATATATACACGGGTTGGCGGGTTGACCCACGAACCCAACTAGAGAACCCAACCCAACCCATGAAATAAACAGGTTGGTGGGTTGGCGGGTCAAAAATCTCAACCCAAACTCGTCTATTTTCGGGTTGGGTCAGTGTCGGATTACGGGTTTGGTCGAGAGTTGTCACCCCTACTTATATTGCAATATGAAATAACAAACAACGTATTCAACAATTTTTGGTCTTACAATATCATTTTATCACTTCATTATAAAGTAACGTTTTTGTAGATGTTGTGTATAAAAGATACCAAATCTTCAACGTAATACTGGTATAACATACCCATCGTCATTTATGATTGAACACATTACACAAAATATTGTATTATTTTCGTTTGCTCACTTTTATTAAACAAAAACATGTTCATAAAAGCTATTATAGTGATACAGAAAATGCCAAAAGTAACATAGTTAAAACGTAAATTCTAACATATTTTATTAACATAATTGTTTTCCTGCACAACGCGTGTGGGGATTAGTATCTATAATAATAGAGGCACAAATCCAAGAAACTATATTGATTTGAAACTTCCATATCACAATTTCAAGCACCATGTTGATTTAAACTCTCATGTATTTTTATATTCTTTACATTAATGACTATAATGTTAAATAAGTGCAAGGCTATATAAACATTCTAGTTTCTCACTTTGATCTTGATCATATTACATTGTTTTTAAGTTGAATGGTATCTTCTATATATAAGCATGCAGGTTTGTCATTTTGATCTTGCAATATCTCATTTTATCACTTTCATCTAGCTTATATTACTATGTATGTCATGTATATATCTATTATAATAGAGGTTATTTTTTCACCCTACTAATTTAAAACCTTCAAGACTCTTTACTTTCCAATAATTAAGAACAACCATTCAAGAGTTTCTTTAACTTATATTTTAAACAAAAACTCCCACAACTCTTCAACATTTGAATACTTAGCCACAACTCAAAAGTTTTATAACTTAATACAACTAATTATTATTTATGGCACTTAATTAGTCAATTACTTTCTTAGATTTAAGTAAATTATAATACACTTTTGACTTACATAAAATATTTGGATAACCTAACTAATGTGTTGTAGGTAGAAAAATTACAGTGTAATTTATATGTCTCAAAATAACATACCGTACAAAATTTTGGTTTTAAAATATTATAATATTTACTTGGTTGACTCTTTGTTAAAAAATACATATAAACTTCATTATATTCATATAAATTAGGCGAACATTGTATGTTGTGCATAAATATTTTTATAGCAAAATGTAGACTTATATATGTTTCTGAAAATATGGTTAATAATATAAAATGTATAAATAAATTTGGATTATTTTCTATCAAACACAAGCTGGTTTTCTTTTTTCTGTTCAACGTGCGGACATTCACCTAGTTTCTTATAAAGATCAATAAGGGTTTGAAATGGTACATCATCTTCTGCAAATAATAATAATAGTAATAAAAATAATAATAAAGTAAGTTCTACTGTAATTCTCTAGATCAAAACAATAATAGTAAATAACCAAACATGGATTATGAGACATTCAACGCAGAATGTGCAACTGTGCCTGCTTTACGGTGTTTTTAGAATGTCATCATTATAAATTTTTAAATCATACATCATACATACTTATAAACTTAACATTTTTTCTTGAATCTCATGCATTTGAAACCCCATTTTTTAACTTCCTCAAACCACATTCATTTAAAACCCCATTTTTTAACTAATGCAACGCAAAAGTTTTCTTAATTATGATTTAACACTCAAAAGTTTTATAACTTATATTATGTTTAATTAGCATTTAGTGAAAAGTTTACTATAAAAATGTCAATCTTTTGGGAATATATACATACAAATCATATACAAATTTCAGAAAGATAACAAACTTAAAGTTTTTTGTCTTGGGTTGAGGTCTTATGACCACTTTTGGAGATATGCTATTATATTAGAGATTTTAATTTGTAAGTTTATTATAGTAATTCGTTTTTATATTTTCTTCGTTTTTGGATTATTGTAATATAGTCGTTATATATTGTGTTTTAATCGTTAATATATTGGTCGTATGTTATATAGGGTAATGTCGAAAATATTTAATTAAATATTGTACCGTTTCAAAAAGATAATTAATTAAAACTAATACATATGTTATACTTTCCATCTCTCTCTCTCTCTCTCTCTCTCTCTATATATATATATATATATATATATATATATATATATATATATATATATATATATAAAATAGAGATCAAAACGCTTCAACCAAAATTCATTTAAAATCTAATATTTCAAATGTTTTTTAATAATGATTGTAAAATTTTCAACATGTGCTACTTAATTGATTGATTAATAAAAAGATTAATGTTTTGAAACTCCTAACTCTTAAAATTATATTATTTAATTTGTTAGTTAACTAAAATATTTTTCCTACATAAAGATAACCTTTTTATGTTTGGTTAATCATATTTGTTTATGTAATTAGAAAACAATGTGTACATAGAATGACTACTTCAATTTCACATAGGAATCAATATCACTAGAAAGATATGTTATCTTTAACCAGTGGTAGGAGATCCACATACACTTTTTAATTATTTATATTAATGCTTAGTAATATCTATTTTATATTCCTATTCACCTTAATTTTCTAGGTACTAATTAACGAAGAGGATTCTCGGCGCACCAACATAAAGTCAAACGTACGCCTTGCAAAATATGTAATTAAAATTAAATATCATATTTACTAATCAACTTATTTTAAAACTCTTGATGACATTTATGTATAATGATCTATTTTGTATGACTTCATTCTTAATTTCAATGTTTAATATTTGAAAGTTCATATATGAAACCTTGGATGTTTTGGTGTAATATAAATAGTATAATACAAAGTTTATTAGTTCAATATTGTTTATTAATAGCTCATTCAAAACAACTTATTTCTTATTTTATCCAAAAAATATTATCGGACATAATAAAAGTAGATTATATTAATGTTATATGTGACATCCCCATTTTCACGGCCAGAAAAGACTGATTTTGTTTATGCTTTATGAAAATTAGAGTGTCTCTTTTAATAAAAATGTTGCGGAATTTGTTCCCAGTAAAACATGATAAATACATTATCAAAGCATTTCCGAAGAAATGTATTTTTTTTATTCATTTTAAAACATTGGGATGTCATCGTCAATACAGAAACATAAACATAAACAGAACTTACATTTATTTACACTAGTGATCTACATCTCTTTTAAATCTCTTAGTGTATAGTAGCTTTGTATCGACACCTGTGAAGCAAATAAGCTGGAATGGGTCAGGTTGGGAAACCTGGTAAGTACATAGGGTTTTCAACCCACAATAATATAATTATTATATTTAAACATCAAACAATCAACTCAATTACCCATTCCTATTATCTTCTTAAGGATTTACCCTAAGGATCAGCTAACCCTTGTTCATTCATTCCTAAGGATCATCCTAAGGAAACAACATGAAGTCCATTGTTGCCAAGGACACAGTGGTCAAGCGCAGCTGCTAATATTATCACTTAGGCGCAGCTGCCAGAATTGGGACTTTTTCTATGAGGCGCTTATGTCGGTATTGACCTTTAAACGCTACTGTCGTGGTCATAAGGCTCCCTATTAGGCGCAACTGCCGATACTATCCTTAGAGCGCAGCTGCTAGAACGTTTACCATAGATCTACAACATCTACGGGTTGTGGCGCAGCTGTCAGTGCTCATCTATAGGGTACTAGATCCATTGTTGCCAATGTTTACCTATAGGGCACTAGGACCATACTACTAATGTTCCTCTATTTCAGATTTTATCCCTCATCATTCATCTACCCATGTTTTACCCAACATATTTTGTAGATATAAAATACTTTATACAGTTTACATCATTTAAAACATGTATAAAAATCTTTCACCAGCATAGACAGCAAGTATTCAGACAATATGCACACATAGCACGTAATTTATATTAAAATACTTCATATCTATGTGTAAGATGAAAGAAACTATGCACTCACCTGATACGGTGGTGACTCAGCACTCGGACAACGCTTCAATACTCTCAAAACAATTTTCCTTCGATAAAACCTAGTATCAATACCATTAGGGTTTAGTCTAACGATAACCGCGACTAATTAATAGTCTGACTACTATTACTATTATATAAGCGTTAAACGATACTTATATAACTCATAATAATAGCCCAAATAATTATTTTAAGGACCTAATAACATTACTATAATTATTTGAAAGCTATATTAAAAATTGCGTAAGCGTAGCTCACTTACATCGGATTTTAAAGAACACCGGGCTTTGCTCGGAGCAGCGTTTCGAAACCGAAAGACGCTTTTTCTTGGGACTCCGGGAGCCTCGAGGCTTCCCTCGAGTGCTAGGGGGTTCCCTAGGGTTTAGGGGGGTTTAGGGCACTTAGAGAGAGAAAGAAACTAGAGAGAGAAGTGATTTTGGTGTGAAAAATCTGGAAACCCTCGCCCCCTTTTATAGCCTGCGAGGCCTCGGATTACGCTGGGCATAACCTTGGCTACGCTCGGCGTAGTGCTCGGATGAGGGTGCCAGCTTCGCACCAGCTGGCTTGCACATCGGATGGATAAGAATCGAAGTACGTGGGGCATACCCGGCCTCGGACGCGGGGCGTAATTGCGAGGCTACGTGGCGTGATCCGAAGCGAAGCCTTGGGCAACAAGTAACGACTCAGATGCGGCCACGTCATCACCCTTCTCGCAGATTTCGCAAATTGCACATTCGACTTTAAAAATTCGTAACTTTCACATACGAGCTCCGTTTTCGACATTCTTTATATCCACGCATAGACAGGAACGTACTCTACAACTTTTATTTAGACTTCGTCGACTAATTTTGACTTTATTTTAAAAGTTATATTATTAACAGGTCGAGACATGATTGGTCCGTTTTCGTCTGTCTTTTTATCGTTACGATACTATTAACGAGATCTTCGATTCTCGTTTAGGTTGTGTCGGCTAAAAACCGCTCGATCTAATATTCGAACTTCGGGCTGTACACTGCTAAGCCGAAACTTCGAAAAATCATAACTTCCTCATACGAAGTCAGATTTGGGCGTTCTTTTTATGGACAATCTCAGTTTAATGTATTCTATGACTTTCGTTTAGATCGCTAAGGCTGAATATTGCTCTATCGTAAATTCACTATTTACGTTTCCCGGTGTCGTGCCGATTCCGTCGCGAAACTTCGACGAGCCATAACTTCTTCGTTATAACTCGGATTTCGGCGTTCTTTATATGTACGGAAACCTTGTAATATGTACTACAACTTGGTTAAGACTATTTATTCTAGATAATCTTTTGCAAAAAGTCATTTTCGACACTTATTGCCTCTAAATTGACTAGCCTGGATCTGCGGACGTTACATTATACAAAAACTTATAATTTATATAGGATATTATAAAAGTAAAAATAAAGTTTATAAGGTATGGACTATATTAGATAGTATCAAAATATAAGTTGATAGATTGTTATGTTATTTGATAATTTAGTTAATGCCCAAAACATGACTAAAAACGTAAATTTCAATATATTTCTATTTTTTCCCATAATTATTTCAACCACTAAAATGCATTCTTGCACAACGCGTGAGGTTACACCTAGTTTATAATGTTGTCTTGATTTACATTATCATTTTGCAACAGGAGAATAAAACACCACTTTATTCAGCTTCAAACTACATCATAATAGAGATTTAAATGGTACTCCTAACCGCTATTACAAAAGGGGGATTGTTCATCATGTCGACTTTGTTAACATTGAAAGTTTCTCTATGCAAGTCCTTAATTCAGTCATGACCGAATTAAGATACAAATAAATTTTTTTTCTTCAAAGCTTGTAAAAAAGATGAAACTTTAGACTATGGCTTGCAATGCCTCTTTATAACAAAAGACTTCACCAATTTCATCAACATTATCCGCAGTGAAGGGTGTAATACACTTCAACATTTATATGTTGAACATTATTCCCAACGGTTACTATTTTCTACCCCAAAACTTTGAAAAGTGCACATGTATCCCGAATAGCATCAATGATCAGTCTTTTTATAGAAAATAATTAAAGTGAAAGAGTATGGAGAACAAGAAACTACATTCATGAAAAGTTTGGAGTTTGAATTGACGAGGAGAATGTTGGTAAGGTCTTAAGATTACAAGAGAAAAGGTGCTAGCATGGCTTTGTGATTAAAAATAGATGTTTTGATAAAGGCCTAATATATATTTTTGGGATGTGGTACAAGGTGATATAATTTTGTGTTTAATGCATATGAAGAATATTCTATTATTTTGATTATGATGAACATTTTGTAATTATTTTGCACATTTATACATTTTAATATAAATGTTTATAATCAACGCTTTATTTCTTATGTTTATAGTTAATTATATTCCTTTTGATTTTCCTATATTGCCAAATTACAATAGTATATATATATATATATATATATATATATATATATATATATAATTTTGTTATCTTATTAAAAAATTTCAACAAATGCAAATGAAATTCATGAATTCAGTTAAAACTGTGAGTACATAGGGCGTACTCCTCTATACGCTAAGCGTACAGCTTACATGGCTTGTACGTTGCGCGTACTGGCTTGTACGCCCAACGTACTACCCTGTTAAGCCATATTCTTCAAAACTGCTTAATCCCTTAAGACCTTTAGTCCAATTTATAGATCTGAGTCCATTAACATGTCTTAACCCATAAAGTCGATTACTTGGTGGCTTGCAACCCACCAAATGGACCCAAACTTGGAATATAACAACTAACTTCCATGAAAATGACTAGAACTCATGCATGGTCACAAAAGGACCTTAAAGATTGAAACTTTACTGCCATAAGGACACATTTAGCACCAAGGGTGGCAACCCTAAGCCTAGAAACAAAGTTGAATCATAAAAATCCTTTCTTGGGACCTAAGGAGGTCCAAAACTCCATTAACATAGATTTAAGCAGTAATGAGGCAAGTTGAAAGCTTTATACCTCCAATGAGTGCCAAATGGTGATGAAATCTCGAATCCTTGAGCTCAAGATACTCAAGTTCTTTTTCTCCAACTTCTCCTTTCTTCTTTCAAGCTTCTAAACATCACCAAGAACTTCACAAAGCCAAAAACACACAAGGATGAAGGATGAGAGGCTATCTAGGGTTTCTGAGGTTGAGAGGCTGGTAAGGAGGCTAGGGTTTGAGTCATAATGTTGCTTTTATATGGCTTAAACCCTAAAAATTAGGGTTTTGAGTTTGCTCGCGTACGTTACGTGTACATCTTGGTACGCTGCACGTACGTGCCTCCCCCCTGCATCCAATGTTGCACTATGCCCCGTGTACGCCAAGCTTACGCCCAACATACGTCTTCGGGTAGCCTACTTATCGGCCCACTTTGCTAAAGTCCAACTCAATAATCCACTTATCTATCTCATATCCCAACAAATAAATAATAAGTTTTTAAAATAAATAATACCTCAAGTGACGAATGGTACATAATAGCATGCTATTGTTGCTTCATTAGCAACTTACCGATTATAGCATGCTGTTGTTACTTCCCTAGCAACTTACTATTGTTTTCCTAACAACTCACTGATCATAGAATGTTGCCTTTTCATTCATAGCTACTTACTGTTGTTTACCTAACAACATACTAATCATAGCATATTGTTGTTGCTTTCCTAGAAACTTACTCTTGTTTCCCTAACAACTTACTGATCATAACATGTTGTCGTTGCTTTCCTAGCAACTTACCGTTCCTTTCCTAGCAACTTACTGATCATCTCAAGGTAGTTCCTTCTTCCTTGTCATAAAATTTGACTCCTAAAGGCCTTGGTTATTTTAGGGTATCAGTAGGGTAAAAATTGTAAAAAAAATCTTGTGTGTGCTTGCCAGGCATATGATCCACACATAGTGCACAGATAAAAGATCAGCATTAAAATTGATTTTGTGGCTTCACTCGAATATTCCTTTTGTCTTTATCTGCTTTGTCACTATCGGGGCCACACGTGCGACGAACGTTTGGCGCGCCTATGCTTTTCGTTGATTTCTTCACCCTATTCAATCACACTACTACTAGGTAACCTCTATGCTAATCTTAACCTAAATTGTGGGCTAAATTTCATATTTTTAGGGTTTTTAGAGGATTTTATCTTTTGACAAAATTTTGTTGTATTTTTTGAAATTGAGGTGTAATATAGTGCCCTATACTACCAATTTTACTTCCTACATACTCAATTTTGGGTTTAATTCATCTATTGATTCTCATTTTGAATTTTTAAATTTTTGAATATTTTGAACTAAAAATGGGAATTTGGTGTTGTTTTGGATGAAATGTTAAGCCTATACGTGTTCTAGAGTACTAAGCAAACATTCCTAAATGATTTTTAGGTTGAAAATTAGACGAAACAACTTGTTGTCATTCCTGTTGTTCTTTGTGTTCTTGGGGCGCGCCGCATGCACTCACATATGGCGTGTATCTGGCGTGACTGCCCTACTTAAATCCCCTCTTAGTTTATCCTAACTTAATACTAACTATTTCCTTGCCTTATTTTCCTGCAGATATGTCGAGACGGGGTCGTCAGGCTACGGGTCAGTTACCTCATAATCGGCCAATGCATCCTTTGTTACAGTTCCCCTATGACCTTCCTGATCGGAGTACTTTCATTTCTCGCCTCATTTCCCTTCTATACAATAAGGTCATCATTCCTCAGTCTCTATCTAGGAATGTGTCGGATAACACTGGCTTGTCTGCTCAACTAGCACCATTCCTCACCCGATTACTTTGGGATGATAGCGGTCTCGAGCTTTTTGTCTGCCACAGGTAGTGGCGGATTATCGAGATTCGGGAGGTGATCTACCAGGAGCTCTGCTGGGAGTTCTTTTTGACGGTCAGCTTTGACAAGGAGTCGAGGCTCTGGTCCGATCATTCAGTGTTTTCTTTTCGCTTGGGAGGCGTATCTCGCTCCTGTAGCCTCATCGAGCCGGGGAGGCGTCTAGGGATTTACACATTGAGCAGACTCTGAGTCCTCATTTTTATGCATTTTTGGACAATTATATAATTTCTCTTCTGCAGGAGTATGACTTTATGCAGGTTTGGGCCCATGCTCGGAGGACCTATGTCTCCCGGTCTGCCAAGGAGAGTGCCTTCCGTTCTCCTGTATATCGGTTGCTTAAATGACTAGTTTCATCAACCATTTTTCATAGATAGGAGTGTGACAAGGTTCCTTTTGGCAACCTTTTCTATATATGGTGCCTCACTCAGACGGAGGTTCATCTTTACCTTCCTTTCTCCTTTGTTGTTTACTTGTCTGGTATGGCTCTAGGTACCACATCCTCGAGCAGGATTTGCAGGGGTCACTGGGTTACTAGGTTATCCCTATCCTATGGGTTGCTACTAGTGGTATGGTCCCCATATCTATCTGGGAGTTGGGTGATGCGACTCTCAAGAAGATGCGGGTGTTGACTAAGGAGGTTGGTCAGCCATGGCGGGTACCGGGGGATGACATCATCGAGCCGATTCGAAAGGTGGTGTCGGAGGTCATTCCTAAGCCTACCTTTGGGAGGCATTAGAGACCTAGACACACGCAACCTGATCGTCCGGAGCCTACTCTTGGAGATGTGATGTGAGGTCTCACCGTTGCACAAGAGGAGAGCCGTTGGACGATGGCTTCTCTTGTCGCGGTGATGCGACATCTGAGGATGGACCATCCACCTTTTCTTAGTGTGGATCCTGTTGTACCACCCCCTTTTTAACCACGAAACATTGATTACGATGGTGTTGGTCCTTCAGGCTACAATCCTGGAGACTCCGATGACGACGATGATGACGACAAGGAGTCGGAGGGTAGTGAGGAGTAGATTTGTGGGTTTTGTTATGTATTTTGATACTTTTTGATGTATTCTAACATATTTTATTTGGTTTGGGATTGTATGTATATGTTTATGGTTTTTATGTTTCATTTGTCTATCCCAATTCAGATGGTGTATTGGTTCAGTCAAGACTAAACATAGTTGATCAGACTATGCTTAGGAGTGATTCAACTTTTACACACTGAATTTCCTAGATATTTATGTTTTTGTGTTGTGTTTCCACATATTTTTATTTGTGATTAGTGGTTTATTATTTGTTTTATACTTTTAGACTATGTATGGATCGACCAGGTAGGAAAAGTCGGTGGGCATGACCATTTTGGCTTATAGCTGTTCTGAAATCTAGCAACCCAATACGATAGTTCCAGTCTAGTCATCTTTCCAATATGTAATCTATCAGTAGGAAATTTTATGGCATAAAATTTTTAGTTATAGGTTTGAGGACAAACCCAACCGGAGTATTTGATCTAAGCTATAGTCGTAATTCCTAAAGAAATACTAAGCCGTTATTCCTAAGGAAATACTAATTTGCTATAGCTAAACCTATACTCTGATACAATCTCTATCAAACCCCTTGCCCGCTTTGTGGCGGAAACACCGAGCAGTGTGACCATATAAAAGCGTTAATCCTATTAACCTGAGAATATATGCATTTTGAAAGTCAACATAATGTTGGTGAGTGCACGAGTTTTTATTTTGAATTTCTTTTTAGAATACTATTCTTCTATGAAAACCTTTCTTGCTTATTTACCTAGCCTTCTATCTTTTTAGGGTATCTTTTATAAATCTTAAATTACCATCGTTTTAGGATATCTAACGATCCTAACGTATTTTAATTAGGATTATCTTTTGTTAACCCTAATTTACTATCTTTTAAGGATTTCTAATGATCCTAACGTATTTTAATTATCATACCAGGCGTCCCTAATGGTAATCTAAGCTCTAAAGCAATTTTAATGTATTAACGTGAGCCCCTATAATCAATGCTATGTCCGTAAATATACCCCTAATTACGACGGTTCATTGGACGTCGAATAGTTACTTATATGGAAGGTATGTTATCAGGATTGTAGCTAGCAATCGCAAGTGGGGTTTTCATGGCCCCATATAGATCTATACTTTACCAACCACGAAAGAAATTGAAATCATAGGGACCATTCGTGTAATTTATAATAATTGGTTAACGGATGGTATGTTAAAAACTAACGAAAATGACTTAATAGGCAGGTAAGTTGTAAGTTTAATGACCTATTGTGCAAAAAAAAAATACTTTAGTGACCACATCCGATAAATGACGATAGTTGATTGGGCTATAGTGACATTTACCCAAACTATAATGGAAGTAATATAATATAAATAATTACCTCCAGCTTTATGTCGTTGACACCACCATTTTTGCATAGTTGCTTGAAAGAAATCAATCAACATTGTTATTGGTAGTTTTCGTGCGTCTCTTTATAACACATTGATGGACTCAACACTGTTTTATGTCATAATATTGTACCAGACCACAAGGAAACACGACCTTGCCCATTTTCTCGTAACTGATTCTCTATAGTTATGTACGACAATCTTCATTTAGTGCACAATGTAGTCTACCCAAGCTTTCTTCGAAATCAAACTGCCGATAAGCTTTTGCAACCATCCAAAACAAAATCTCTGTTCTCTCTTGTCACACCCCAAAACCAGGAACGACGGAAATGTTCTGGGCGGAGGACGTCATGTATAGTATCACAACAATGAATAGTAGTAAACAAGCAACAACATCATCCATTGCATTAATAATATAATTTTAATACAAGTGTGTTCTGACATGTTTAATAGACACTAAAGTATAAATCAAAATGAAATATGAGTCTTGAACGAGCTCCATCTTCTTTAAACCTTGCATCGGAACCTGTCTACCGTTGACCTGAGGATACAAGTTATTTTGAAAGAGAGTATCAGCTTTAGATTTGGTGAGATCATAAGTATTTTAGTGTCTTAATTTGTAAGAAAGTATTTGTAAGTATGAAGTGTAAGTATGTAAAAGTTTTGAACCTCCTAGAAAAACCTATGTTTCCAACTAAAAGTAGCCTTCTACACTGGCATCTAGTATCTGTGTGTGTCTCTTGTAAGAGTGTGTATTTTCCCAAATCCGACTATCATTACCCAAAAACATAGCTTTTACATTACCGTGCATCGTGTGAATGTTCACCAAATGAATGTAATGGGAAAAATATTATAGTACTGTAGTACTGTAATAAGTAACTACTCTTGTACTAACTACCTTAAACCAATTGTTATTTAAAGTACCATGTGATCGGCTTGTATCCTGCTACAAACTCTAGTAAAGCGATAATGTAAGACGCCGTAAGAAATGACATTTGACACCCGTAGACTTGCAAGTCTCACTGTAGCGAGCAACAAGGTGTAGGATAGTCAATCCAGTATAGATCTATACGCAAACTCATACACTCCCCAATTAAGGAGATTCTGGATGCAAAAATGGTCCCCGTTTAGTGGGTCACATAACTGCATGAATGTATATGTAACGAATGTGCTAGCTGTATTGTATGTTCTCCCTCTGTCTAGCCTATATGTATTGTAATGTTCTGCGTGTACTAGCTATATTGTGTGTTCTCTCTCTATTTAGCAAGTATTGAAATGTAATGTGTGTACTAGCTGTACTGTGTGTTCTCTCTATCTAGCAAGTATTGACTCATGAATGAACTGACTCATTGTATGATTCTTTGTTCTAGTAATAGTATTAGTAACTTCCTAAACTACGCCTATCGTAGTTTACTAGTAATATGACCTGTACGTATGAACATGAACGTATACCCTTGCTACCCAAAGGTATTGAACTGACTGATAGAATTTTATGTCTATATATGTATACATAATATATAACTAATATTTAGACGACCTTCGGACGGATAACCGATGCCCTAAAGCCACATCCCAACGAGGAAAAGGAGATAAAGCGAGCTAGCCTTCGTAAGTCCATTAAACATTTCTTATATAACTATACATACATAGGCATGCATTTGACAATATAAAAGTATAAAACAAGTTTTGTAAAACCATTGAAAAGTTTAGTAACTAAGAAAGGATGACTTGGTGTTAGTTTGTAAAACGTTTTGAAACCAGTTTGTTTGATAAGAACAGTTTAAAGTATAAGGAACCTTTGTTTGAAACACAATTGTAACAGAGTTTGAAAAGAAACATTTAGTATGTAAGACAGTTTGATAAAGAGTTTTAAACAAGTAAAAACGTTTTGGAAAACCATTTGAAGTGATCTGTCTGGTAAAATAGCTAAAAGAGTAGTAAATCCATTCGTATGCTACTTATTAATCACATGTGATTGATATAATAACTAGCATGATTCAACTTGTATCCCCCCCCCCCCATAAAAGCATTTAAAAACATTTAAAATATTGATTAAGGGGGTATGAACTCACCTGTAGTGAGTGGTATGGATGAACTCATGAAACAGGATTGCTAGGTGTCAAGTGAAGTCTTGAACACACACAAGGATCCTAGTTAACATATAATGACACATATATGTATCCAATTAGTCTTTAAACAACTAATTAACAAAGTTAAGACATCCTAGGACATGTTATACACCTTGTATAAGTGCTATAAGTCCTAATGATTGCATCTAAGTGTGGTAGGACATTGTTATTGAGTTTAGGGTTCAAGGGAACCCCTTATACGAGTTTACGGTTTTGTGACCATAACCCATTGAGTTTACGGTCGTAAACTCATACTTCTTTGACCAAATGTTGTTTTGAAGATCTACAAGTCCTTAGAAGCATTTCCACTTGAAGTATAAGCCTATGGAAGGGATTAGGGCACCATTTCACTCCTAAATGGAGTTTACGGTCCTTAGACCATTTTCCTTTGGGTTTACGGTCGTAAACCCCTATGGTGTCACACCCCCGAACCAGACGGCGAAAACGTCCGAGGGCTCTCGTGACTTAAATTGAATATCATCACAATGAATATACATGAATCATAACATAAACATCACCATGCATCAATATATTACAACAGGAATTGTTCACATCAAGTACATTGTTTTAACATTACAAATCCATACATAAATTGTTTGATAGATTTCATAAGCAAAACACCCTAACATACTTGGTACTTATTCCTCGGCCTACCTATTACCTGAGAATACAAGTTATTTTGAAAAACGGTCAACATATGGAATGTTGGTGAGTTCATAAGTATGTTGTGATAAAATGATTTGTGTAGTTTGTATAACCCAGAAAATCCAATATTTTCTGAAAAGGCCATTGTTTGTAAAAAGGTGTGAAGATCCGTACAATATGCATGATGATTTCAAAACATGTATAATTGAAGAACTTAGTATTAAACGTACAAGTGAAAATGGTGAACTTCCCCGGAAAACCCGATGTTTTCCAAAAACATAAAATACAGTGATTTCTCAACTTATTATATCGCCACAATGAATGATTTTGATTACTCTTCCTTGATTACTCGGGTGGTGTTGGATTAATTAAGGTTTGTGAGTTGTTATAATCATGCATTAGTAATGACTAGTTATAACTATAGTTTACGAACGATCCTTAGAGGCGTCGCCCGTTATAACTCACTTAATCCAACCACCTTGATTACTCTCGATTATCAACCTGAATCTATTTACATTGATTACTCATAAGCCTAGCAAACGAGGAAAAGAGGAGTACAAATCCTGCTACTTCCGTGAGTTTACTTTAGGCCGTCGGGGATGCGAAAGACTCGTTGGCCCATCTCGCATTTGATTACTTTGACCTTACTGACAATACTATTGGATCACTAGGGCCCAAAAGCACTGGAGAGCCATTGAAGGTCCCTTTATATGGAATTGGGCCATAGAAGGCCCAATAACATATAAATATTATCCCTTGGGCCCAAAGATCATGTTAATGGACTTGCAAGGTCCAACAAGCATGATTTGAAACTTCTAAGCCCAAAGTTTGGAATAATTACTCATCTTAGGTTTCACATATCTATTGGAGGGTTCGATTTTACGGTTGTTGTAATGGTATCGATTCGAGATCGATCGATTCGTTTGTAACGATATTTGGAGTTAAACGTGTATTCATCTTTTGATTTTTCGGCAGTCGTGGTTTTTGTATTTTGACTCAATGAAACAATTTGTTTAAAAGTAGAAGTTTGACCCTTTTCACACCTTTCTTTTTATAAAAATACCAAATTTAGTCCTTTATATAAAAGAAAAGACATTTTTAGCCCTTAAAACATTTTCTTGACACCTTTGTATCATAAATTTGTTGAAATGATGGTTTTAACTCAAAATTTATTTTTTTAACTGTTTTAGTCCTTTTAGATTAGTAATTTTCGGTTAAAACCCAACTTTTCATAATTTTTACAGTTTTCGCCCGAAATCCAAAAACTTTACATTTTTTATCCTTTTTGGAAATAAAAATCATTTTTGACCCTTGAAATAGTTTTATTACCCTTTTTATCCCCTGTTTTGAAGAAAGTTTCATTTCAGCCCCTTTAGTTGTCATTTTTGCAATTTTGGGCTTATTGGGCTAAAAGGCCCAAAATTAGCCCATTAAGCTAAAAATTTACATTTCAAGTCCTTTGAAAATTTTAATATTCAGAAAAACAATTATGGAAACTGTTTTGACTCTTTTGGCCCTTAAGAAACCGTGACTTGGCAATTTTTAACCCAAGTTTTGTATTTTTGACAATTTAAGCCCAAAAATGGGTTTTATGTTGGAAATATGTTCATCATAATCTTATAAGTTATTATCCTTGACTAGTTTAGTGTAAAATAACTTAGATCATGTTTTTTTCCTTTCTCATGTCATAGATCTCGAATATCACCCCTTTTTGGTTACATATTCATCATAAAAACACATAAAAACACACATACATGCATAAAATCACACATGGCATACACATACACATAGATCTACACATTTTCTTGTATTCTCCCCCATGAAACACATAAAAACCGAAAAGAGAGGGGTATGAAGCTCACCTTGAGTTGTGGTTTCGGTTTTGAAGAGAGAAATGAAGAAAGTTTCGATCCTAGCAAGTCTTCTTGGAAGATCTCGAATTTAGAGGCTTCTAAGATGCAAGATCACAAGTTTGAATAGATTTAGAAGAGATTTTTTGATGAAATGAAGTAGCTAGATCATGGATCCAAGTAAGATCTTACCTTAGATGATGTATTTGTGGAATAATATCCTTGAAAGCTTCCTAAATCTCGAAAATTTGGTGGAGAGAGTTTCCTTGAGAGAGTTTAAGTGAATTGTGTGTGTTTGTGTTGTGTTCGGCCGAGAGAAGAAGAGAGAGGAAGAGAGAGATCTTTGATGGGATAGTTACATGGAAATATGAGATGAATGCATGGAAATCCAATAGATAATGGTGAGGTGGCTATCCTAAAGTCAACTCCTTCCTTTCTTTTGTGGTTTGGGCCGAGAATGGAGAGGGGAAGGAAAAATAATTGGGCCATGTATGCTTAAGCCCACATCTTGACTTAATTAGATGATTTTTGGTCCAACATAAATCAAAGAATGATTGTTATGACCTATTAGGGCTAAATTAAATTGGTTGTGACCCAATAAGGCTCATTAAAGTTAACCTAGTTTATTTTAGGCTTATAAGGCCCAAAATATTAAGTTTCATGTATATGTGTCCAATTTGGGCCCATTTGAGAGTACTAGGTTCAAGATAGTTAAATTATAAACTTATTGGTCCATTAGGTCCAATAAGGAAATCCTAGTCCAAAATGGACTTAAACCGGGATTTCAAGGGTTTTCCAATTCTTTGTTGACTATTTGTAGTGCTTGAATGAAGTATTTGATGAAGTTTTGTTGTTATTGGATAAGCATCATACATGCTTTCACATTGTTGATTCATAATTGATATAAGTGTTGTAGTTACATGGCATCAAAATTCCTAGTTGTGACATATGGTTTATGGTCTTTTGATGTTTTCATGCCCTTAACTCATCAAGGAAGGGATCTAAGCAAGTTTCCAAGGCTTAGGAGGGACTAGAGCACACTTTGGCACCCTTTTTAGGGTTTACGGTCCAAGAACATCTTGGACCGTAAACACCTTGATCTTGGTGTTTCTTGTGTGATTTCTTGATATATGGAAGTGTAACATGCCTTAAGATACTCTAAGATATAAGTACTTACAAGATAGAAGCTTGAAATGGTGCTAAAAGTCCAAGAACACTAGTGTGTGTTCTTAGTGTTCTTGGTGAAACTTGAAGATCTACACTTTTGGAATGATTTCACGGATGGAAGTGTGTTAGATCACTAGATTTTGGTAGATATCAACTTATTAGGGCTAGGAATACTTACAAGTTGAAGATCAAGGAGGAAAAGTCGGATGCTACTTGAGAGGATTTGAGTTCTAGCTTGAAATGGTGAAAAAGTGTGAAAAATGGCTAAGTGCCATATATATAGCCACTAGGGTTTACTGTCCAAATACCATTTGGGCCGTAAACTCCAAAATCTTGGAGTTTTTGGAACATTATTGTTGCACAATAAACCCTAGACCATCCTCTCTCCTGGTATCTCTCGAAGTAGTAACTTAAAAAGACTCAAACTTATTCCAAAAAGCTTGAAAGTTAGCAGAAACTGTAATGACTTCTATTGAATTATAATGTTGTACAGAATAGAAATTTCAGGTTGTCACATCAACCCCCCGTTAGAGGGAATTTCGTCCCAAAATTAGAGTTTTAAGCAAATAAGTAGTGACAAATAACTAAGTAAAAAGAAGAGGATATTTCAGTTTCATCTGATCCTCTCGCTCCCAAGTGAATTCAGGTCCTCGCTTGGTGTTCCAGCGAACCTTCACTATCAGGATACGGCTTTGCTTCGTTTGCTTGGCCTCCCGGTCCATGATCTCTACTAGTTCTTCCACGAAGTTGAGGCTCTCGTTGATCTCGATCTCACGAGTGGGATAACAAGAGTCTCGTCGGACATACACTTTTTCAAGTTCGAGACGTGGAAGGTAGAATGTACATTACTGAGTTCGCGTGGTAAGTTAAGTTTGTAAGCTACAGGGCCGATTCTTGAGAGAATCTCGAAAGGCCCTATGTAACTTGGATTTAGATTTCCACGCTTTCCGAAGCGTATCAAGCCCTTCCAGGGTGAGACCTTCAATAAAACGCGGTCGCCCACCTGGAATTCCAACGGTTTCCTTTGCTTATCAGCATAGCTTTTCTGTCGGTCTCTAGAGTCTTTCAATCATTCATGAATCTGAACGATCTTCTCTATCGTTTCCCGTATGATCTCCGGACCTATGAGAGTACTGTCAGGAACTCGTCCTTTAGCTAACTAGGTATCACCCACCTCGGCCCAGCACAGAGGGGATCTGCACTTTCGGCCATAGAGGGCCTCGAATAGAGCAACCTTTATGCTCGTGTGATAACTGTTATTGTAGGAAAATTTGACAAGGGGCAAGTGAGTATCCCATGCTTTCCCAAAGTCGATCTCACAGGCTCGCAACATATCTTCCAAGGTTAGGATAGTTCTCTCACTTTGTCCGTCGGTCTGTGGATGGTAGGTTGTACTCATGTCCAACCTAGTTCCTAGGGAACTTTGTAACGACTGCCAGAACCTTGAAGTGAATCTACTATCTCTGTCCGAGATAATGGATAAGCGAACACCGTGCAGTCGTACAATCTCCCTAATGTAAGTTCTCGTAAGCTTCTCCATCTTGTCTGTTTCTTTGATCGGCAGGAAGTGTGCAGACTTGGTCAATCTATCGACGATGACCCATATGGTATCAAGTCCACCCGTTGTCTTGGAAAACTTGGTTATGAAATCCATAGTGATCCGCTCCCACTTCCATTCCGGTATCTCAGGCTGTTGTAGTAGACCGAAGAGTTTCTGGTATTCGACCTTGACCTTGGCGCAAGTAAGGAATTTACTCACGAATGTAGCAATTTCTGCTTTCATGTTAGGCCACCAGTATAACTTTTTAAGATCCAGATACATCTTATATGAACTTGGGTAGACGGAATAACAAGTGTTGTGCGCCTCATTCATGACCAAGTCTCTGAAACCACCGAGTTTTGGGGTCCAGATCCGATCCATGAAATAATAAGCTCCGCCACCCTTAACCTCCAAGTTCTTATCCATCCCTCTCAGGGATTCACCTGCCACATTTTCATGTTTCAAAGCGTCGAGCTGAGCCGCCTTAATTTGTGTGGACAAATGTGAATGGATAGTCATAGTCAATGATTTGACTCTACGACCAACATATTCTTTCCGACATAGGGCGTTAGCTACTACATTGGCTTTACCCGGATGATTACGAATTTTGAATTCGTAATCACTGAGTAGCTCGACCCACCGTCGTTGTCTCATGTTGAGCTCTTTCTGGTCGAATATGTGTTGTAGGCTTTTGTGGTCTATAAAGATCGTGCTTTTTGTATCGTACAGTTAGTGTCTCCAGATTTTCATAGCAAACACAACTACTCCTAGTTCAAGATCGTGGGTGGTGTAGTTGACCTCGTGTGTCTTCAGCTGCCTCGAAGCATAGGCGATGACCTTACCTCGCTACATCAGAACACATCCGAGCCCTTGATTCGACGCATCATAATAGACTACGAAGTCTTCTATCCCTTTGGGGAGGGATAGTATTGGTGCGGTGCACAAGGCTCGTTTGAGCATCTAGAACGCTCTCTCCTGCTTCTCTTCCCATTTAAAGGCCACTCCCTTCTGGGTCAGTGTTGTGAGAGGTTTCGCAATGCGGGAGAAGTTCTGAATGAACCTGCAATAGTAGCCAGCGAGGCCTAGAAATTGACGAATTTCCGTAGGCGTCTTCGGTGCTGACCAGTTCTCAATGGCTTTGATTTTGGAAGGGTCCACGTGTATTCCCTCTTTGCTAACCACGTGCCCTAAGAATTCGACTCTTCGGATCCAAAATTAGCATTTCGAGAACTTTGCATAGAGTTTCTCCGAACGTAATGTTTCTAGGACTTGTCGCAGGTGTTGACTATGCTCCTCCTTACTACTAGAGTAGATAAGTATGTCATCGATGAAGACGATGACGAATTGATCCAAGTAAGGACGACACACCCTATTCATTAAGTCCATGAATACAACAGGTGCGTTTGTTAATCGGAACGGCATCACTACGAATTCGTAGTGCCCATAACGAGTTCAGAAGGTTGTCTTCGGAACATCCTCCCCTGACACTCGTAGTTGGTGATATCCGGATCTTAAGTCGATTTTTGAAAAGAAGTTCGCCCTTTGTGTTGGATTAATTTCTAAGTCCATAACTATAATTGGTAAGACTTGACCCGACCCGACCCGACATGGTCCATTTGGGTTGCATGGCATCATGCATTTGGATAGACTATAATGAGAGAAATAACACTTAAGGATTATTAATATATTATAAGTTTTAATATATTAATAGGATTATTTAATTAGTATTGATCAAGAATTAATTTAGAATTAATTAAGTGATCAAAAGAAGACTAATTAAATATATGGGTTGATTGTGTAAATCATCCATACTTGTATAGTGGGCTAATGCTCCATGGATTATCAAGTTGGGCTAAAACCCATAGGATGCTCCATGGTGTATTTGAACCCATGGATCCAAGGAAATGGAAGGCCATGACCATTAGGGTTTACCCTAATTGTAACACACTATATAAGCATCATATTATTCACGAAAATCGGCCACTAGTGTGTGTAAAAGAAGGGCTAGCCGATTTCATGAGTTGTGGATTTCTCTTAAGTCATCCCAAGTGTATTTGGTGTTGTGTGAACCATTTGAGGTGTCACACTTGAGGCACTAGGCACTCAAGCTTCATGAAGACATTCTACATCAAAGAGGTATGTATTCTATCTTGTTATATTCATTGTTTTGTATGCTATATTAGGATAATACCTTGGATGTTCATATTTGTATGTATAATAGAGAAAACATAAATCCAAGATATTTAGGGTTGCATGTACACTTAGGAGTGTTAGAATGCTCAAAACCCAACAGTGGTATTAGAGCCACGGGTTGTTTTCTGTTATATTGATGCAAATATTTTATTTTCAAAGTTGAAAAAAAAAAGAAAAATAACATGAAGTTTGTCAAATTTTAAGATAATTACTTGTTCTTGTGAAAAACTAATTATTTGTAAAATTTGAATAATTTGCTATATGAGTTGAATTAGGTCAAATTTAGTAAAAGATAAAATGATATGATTATTTTATTAGTTTTAAAAGTTTGATCTAAAGAGTTTTATTTTTTGAAACCTCCATAAGTTATGGATATGAGAAGGTTTTAAAAAAAATTGATTCAAAGTTTTTATGGAGTTACAAAATTTGGTGTTAATGTTTTAAAGAATTCCATAACTTAAGAATAAGTTATGGATCACCAAAAGTTTTTTGTGTTACCTTGTTTTATGAGTGAATTTAGATTAATGAAAAAAAATATGTGATAGTTGGTTTTAATCCAAATTAATCCAAAATAAGTTCATAAAATGTGTTAATGTAACTTAAAAGTCACATTTATGAATCTTAAAACTCATAAAAGTTAACATAGGTTACAAAATGAAGAGTCTTTTTCCTCTTTAAATTGTTTTATGACTCCATAACTTGTCTTCAAGTTATGGATGTTCAAGAGTCTCTTCATTAAAGTTTTTAAAACTTTAATTAAACTCATAAGTTATGAAAATCCAAGAGTTTTGAATAGTTTCAAAACTTGCCCTCAAGTTTTGGAATTTGTAAAGTTTTCCCCATGAATACTTTAATTCCAAGTTAAGCCCTTAGAATTTTAAAAGTTAAAATTAACCCTTATACTTTATAATATTATAAGTTAATAATATATATATATATATATATATATATATATATATATATATATATATATATATATAAGAGCAAAGTCAGTCTTACCGTTAGTAGGCCCCATTCACAAATCCGGTCTATAAGGGGGGTATAAGGTTACTGCCTATAAAATGGCAGTTTAATGGGTGTCCACTCTCACCCACCGCTTCCTTGACTGGTGGAGGGTCGTTAGCCGAACGGGTAGGACAAGGACTATAATTCTCCCTTCATTAAAAGTATTAATGATAAATACTAAGTAACTAAACCTTTTATAAATACCCAATCTTAGTTACTTAGGAAAAAGTGAATAAGGTGCTAATCCATGAAATTGCACTTTGCACTTTGTTTAAGTCGGTTAGTGGAGCGTGTGTGGTTAACCGACACACTAACTCGTATTTAACAAGGTAGGCAAAGGGTAATTTAATATTTATCATAGTATCGGTGGAGCGTGTATGGTTAACCGACACATCGATTAAGGGGTAAATATTAAGGGTACCCAGTATATTTGCATGGTTACTTCACACCTTGTTTTGTGATCCTCGGCATCCCAGTCACA
This sequence comes from Lactuca sativa, assembly GCF_002870075.4. NCBI lineage: Eukaryota > Viridiplantae > Streptophyta > Magnoliopsida > Asterales > Asteraceae > Lactuca > Lactuca sativa. Next base: position 158,181,432 of record NC_056624.2, on the reverse strand, counting down.
AAACCTAAAGGACACACTCGAGATTGAAACATGCCATTGAAAAGTTCAATGAATCTCAAAGATCTAGGAGTTTCAAAACCAATTAAAACCTAATAATACATTTCGTTTATCTTGGTGGAAATTGGTGAATCGTCATTCACCTACCTTCAAATATTTTATAGCTTGGATTACGACATCCCTCTTCTAAATTATAAAATAGTTTGTTGGGTCGTAGCCTTAATATTTCATATTGGGTGTTATATTAAGGACTTTAAATCAACTATCTTGAATATCTCCCAAAAAGATGTCTGGTTTAGACATTTATGACCTTCCCAAATCTCTTGAAACAAGCTTTCCTAAATAAAGATGATGTCCCATGGATATCATACTTCTTTCACCTCCTCCAATTATTCTCCCTAACCCACAAGTTCCTAAAAAGTTTAAGGTCACTCAAGCGCTATTGGCAAGGCAAGGTCTAGGTGTGATCACATCTTGGAGATGTAGTCACATAATGACAAGCCGGGAGAGTTGGGTGTCAAAGTCTTGAGAAAGTTGGTGGCTCAACTACTTTCTAAGTCACATAGTGAGATCTTTTCGGAATCCTATGAAACAGACTAAGACAAGACCCTTAATGATCTTATCTATTTGCTAAGATCAACTTCCTAAAATGTTGTGGACATTGACAATGATGACATTGGATATCCAGTAAAGCTCTCTCTTCCCAATGGAAAGGGATCGGCCATAGTCAACTCGGTTGACCAAATGGAAAAGAGAGAGGCTAAGTTTGAGATAGTCCCATTATCAAGGGTCCATAGGTAACTATTGCCAAAGGAAGGGGCATTGGTTGCGAAGCTGCCAAATTTACCTAAGGATGTTAAGTCAATAAGTTTGACTCTACTTCAGGTAAAGTCCATTGTCTAACTCTATTAAGTACATGCTGATTCTGATCGCAAAGATGGATTTCAATCGCATGGTTCGGTGATCAGAATTTTGGGCTATTACTTAAGAGTTATGATATTTATATTTCTTAGGAATAGATAACAACAAGGTTTTCATATGGATTGTAAGGATAAGTTTTTCCGCAAAGTTTTTAAAATAAAAGGAAAAAATGATGATTTTATTTATTTTAAAATATCCTTACAATGACATTTGAGGAGAAAAAAAATTGTTGCATATATGATTCCATTAATAGCAAGAGTGGAAATATGAAATTGATTCTTTCATTTGTGGTAATGTCTAAATTTACCAAATAAGGAAAGATCCTCATCACCCAAGTTTCAATTGGACCGGAACTTGGAATCATGCAAGTTGTATAGCATGATGAATGAGAATTTTTCATCTTTGGAAAATTAAGACTAGTTCCTTATTCACATGTATGTGTGAGTCAAGTAACGGACTAAGGGATCTAGTACACATTCTTGTGCACTGATTAAGTCCACCACAAAAGATCGATAAGATTATTCATCATAATTTACTAAAGCTCAGTAAATATAGTTATACTTACAAGCTTAAGTGTAATTTTGAGACATTGGAAAAGGTTCCAATGTATGACAGAGTGAATAAGAAGAATCAACTTAGGCAGAAAGATAAAAGTTTCTCAAATTTGAAAAGATGAGAGAGTACTTTAGTATCATGTTATATGATCATCTTAATGATTAAGATACCGTATCACAATTGGTCCTCTAAGGTCCGCTCTTATGACTTAGAAGAGGAATCTTGAATTGTTGGAATGGTTAAATCAAAAAGATGAGTCATACTTCGTTCCAAAACAATTCTTAGAGTCATACTCCAAGATTGTAACTTGAGTGACATATCTTAAAGAGGGTTTGTTAACACTATTCAAATGTAAGAGTAAAATTTTTCTGCTCTTGTACATTTGAAATTGGTAAGTTGTGATGTTTTGGATAAAACAAAGACCAACTAAGGCCAATTGTGTGAAGTGTTTGTCTTGATTAGAATCCACACTATCTCTTGAATATTTGAAAAGAGAGTCTTATATGTCAAGAGGAAAGTAGGAGTCTTTAAGGTCTTGAAAGTCTCAAGAACTAATCAAGAATAAAACCTAAAGTTCTTCACTAGCCCACGACTTGAGGTTCATAACCTATCGTGTTGACATATTCTGTGCCCATTCCAATTAAAGTTGGCTTTGCATATGAGTTCTTAGAGTTCTCAATTGGTTGCACAACAACTTGGAAGCAATGGCAGGTCCTTGAGCTGCCAGGTGGCAAGAAATTAAGATTGAGTTCAGTCCATATGAGTTTGGATTTGTCATTAACCTTTTCTTGTGACTATGGTTTTGACAATTCACATGGATAAGAACACATACACCATTAAATCTAAGTGTCATAAGGTTTCTCTCCGATTCATGAAACTGATGGTGAGGAAACACTTTAACTAAGTAGATTTTAGCTAGATAGCAATTGTGATATTTACATTCTCAAAGTCGTTAGTGGAGCGTGTATGGTTAACCGGCACACTAACATGGACTTGTGAGAAATGGAAAAGGTCTAAACAATCGAGACTATGATTACGACATCCCTTTTCATAGCTCTTAAAATTGTTTAGACATACCTGTGAGCTATCTAAGATAAGGTGTATGATATTGATAAAGTGTTATCAAAGCAATCTAGTATCAGAAATTTGAACTTTGGTAAGAAAGTCAATAAAGTATTGATTTCTAGAAGTCCAGCTGATTTCTGAGTACATGTCAAAGCTAGTGGGAGCATAAGTGTTATGCTAATAATCATCATGTTAGTGGGAGCATGATAATTATGATAAGTATTGCAAGTTAGCAATGTTAATTATAGAAAACAAAAGTTTCAATTGGAAAATAGTTGTTTTGCTATAATTAAGGGAGAGAAAATTATACTTCATGAAAATCTAAAAGCTTAGATTGAGGTTGTAATCGTATTTAGTCAAGGATATATATATATATATATATATATGAATTTCATGTTGGAATGGCTCAACATAAGGAAATTCTATATATGAGTTCATTATTTGCGTTCTAAAATTCTATTATGATTACGGCATCCCTTTTCATAATCTGAATTATGAGAACTTGGCAAATTGAAATGGAAATATTATAGCAAAAGACTGGTTTAGTCTTTATGTGAGACATCATGAATCGTGTCCCATATGCTTCGGATATAGGATCGATTACATGTGCTATATTCATCCTTTCTAAAATTTTCCAAATGCCTGGGGCATTAAGAAGGGAAAAGGTCTAGAATAGGATATGACTAAAAGGATTAAACAATTGTCGAGGACAATCTAAGGTTTACCAAAGATTGGTTGCTCAAGGACAGTTGGAAGTATAATGTTAATTGTGGAAGGACCATATTGACATAATCTGTAAGGAGGCAACTCTTGTTCAGAAGTGATAGTCAAAATGGAATCTGGAAATGTTTCAAAGTTAGAAATTATACAATCTGTGTAAGATTAGGAAACTTAATGCAAGAAGGATGTTTCCAAGGAGCTGATCTCCTTTGGAATGCTCTGTAATGGTTGTTGTCAAGTCTTTCTGACTTTGTGCATAATCATTGCAAGAGGATCAATGCATATAAGTTTAGAATCTAACGGATTTCTGTAAATGGCATGAATTTGGAATTCTTGCAAGTGCAGTAAGGATTTGGGACTGTGAAAAGAGGATCATTGGAGTTATGTTCAATTGATCTATTTCACAAAGTAAATATCATAGACAAACATAGTATGCATACTTGGTGTATGGCATGACTAGTATTTAGAAAACATAGTGTAAATGCTTGGAGCATGGGACAACTATTGTTTTAAATTCAAGAATAAAGTTGATAGCTGAAACATTATAAAATGAATAATATGTAATCATATGGTGATAAATAAAAGGTGTTTTATTTATATTCATAGGTTTTGATACCATATTAGATTCAATTATTCTTGTGTTTCATTTTGCATGTTTTAACTTCCCGAATAACTAGGTCATTGTACTGGACGACTAAGTTATTCAAACCATCCACAGTCGGTCATATGTTGGAAGTAGATATGAATTAAGACTGTCATGAGTTGGCTTGTAGAGGTCTAAGATGTTGGACAAAGGGCTACAACACTCATGAGTGCTCATAAGTTCTGAGTATTGGATTCAACCCGCGCTCATTGGAATCATGTCATGGATTTTATCACGAGTGATCATGAGACGATAATATCTTATATTCTTCAAACCTAGAGATATGAGTTGTTACTATGAGTTGGTTGTACATTGATAGCATGGAAACGCATACGGTAACTCGGTGTTATAAAACCTGCCTTTGTGTATGATTCAACAAGTAGTAGAACAAGCCATATGAGTCAAAGTTTGTCCATTCCTTTTACCTTCGGGATAAAAGCGATAATTGTGGGCCCCTCAATTATTTGATGATGACAAATGGAAGTGCTCGGCCGGGCCAGGATTGATTTGATTTGTTCAATTAGTCGGTCGTCATAAATCAGAAATTGGGAAACAACAAATGGACAGAGAGAATGATTATAATCCATGTCTCAGTCCATATGATATCTGATGGGTTTAAGCCATATGAACATTCCTATGTGCACATGCAACCCTAATGCTTGGATCTAGGTTTCTCTAATTGAACATACATTGAATCCAAGACTTCTAATGGCTAATATACAATAATAACTATATGAAATCAGATATTAGAAGTTTACCTTGAATCACTTGCTTGATCTTGTTGTCCTTGAGGCTTTAGAGTCACAATTGTCACTCCTCTAATGGCTTACAAACACCAACAAACAAGAAGATGATTTAGGAGAGAGGAGAGAGTGTAAAATCGTCCAGGGCTTCTTCTCTAAGCACAAGTGCCGATTTCCTTAGCCCTTGGGGTCTATTTATACTTGTAAGGCTCCTAGGGTTTCACCCTTAAACCCTAATTGGATAACTTAAGCCCTAAGCAATCCAAATCCTTTCCAAGATAAGCCTTGGACGAATTTATGGCTATCTTAAGCCCTAGAATTCGTCCACCCCTTATCCTTAAAGGATATGTAGCCCAAAGTGCAACTATCAAACAACTGACAGTTTATACCCCTTTGTTTAATTAATCTCTTTAAGTCACCAAATTAATTCCCAATTAATTTATGACTTATATCAATCAAACAACAATATTATTATTCCTTATATTATACTTATAATATTAATAATATTCTTTTTCTCATTATAAATCATCCTATCAAGTTGCTATGGTGAAGGCAACCCAAAAGGACCATGCACAACCGGGTCAAATACTTGCCAAATATAGTTGTAGCCTTAGACACTATTCCAACAGTCTCCCACTTGGATAAGTCTAGTAACTATATGCACAAGTACAATTTGATTTGCAATCGTAGCTCTCAAAGATGTTGTCAAACTCTGATCTAATCAATCTTGTCCTATAGATAAGGGATCGTACAGTCCTCTGTTTAGATATCATGCTGACAATTTTATGGAATCAATTTTGTCTACCATTTGGTTTCTCGATCTCCGATTCATTTGACATAGAACTTAATCGAACACATCAATTCAGTTCTGACCGGGCCTGGCACATAAGTCAAATCAAATCATCGAGCGGCCGAGATATCGCTTTTAACATCTTAGGATAAAAGTAACAGATAAACTTCAACTTATATGCATTTACTTATTCATTAACCAACTATACACAACAATGCATTTTATAACATCAAGTTACTGATGCGGTTTCGCATTATCAATGTACAACCAATTAACAAATAACAAACCATATATCTAGGTTTTAAGACCATATAATATTATCGTCTTGCGATCATCCTTTTTATCATATTCCATAAGGTGATTCCAGCAAGCGCGGGTTTGTTCCAATGCTCAAAACCAATTCATAAGCACTCATGAACGTTGTAGCAACCCTTTGCTATGTCTAATACCATTTAGACAATCTACACACCAATTCATGACAATCTTCATTCATATCTACTTCCAACATATGAACGATTGTGGATAATTTGAACAATTCGATTATTCTTAATAAATTCAATTATTCTGGAAGTCAAAACATGCAAAATGAAACAATAGTTAAATGATTAACATAAGACAGTAACATTACTCATAAATAATACTCTTTTATTTAATCATCAAATGTTAATTACATTTATCTATTACACGTTTCCAATACTATCTAATCTATACTAATATCATCCTTCAGCCCAATACTCCTAGCATGCTGCAAGTGCCTAACCCTACTCAGTCCCTTCGTAAGCGGATCTGTTGGGTTATTTTCTGATGATATCCTCTTCACTACGAGTTGTCCTTCTTCTACACGATGTCTAATAAAGTGATATTTTATGTCGATATGTCGCGATCTACCATGATCTCTCGGTTCCTTGGTCAAGGCAACCGCTCCTTCATTATCACAGAAAATCTCCATGGGCTCCTTTATGGTAGGTACAACTCCAAGATCACCAATGAAGTTCTTCAACCATATTGCCTCCTTCGACGCTTCGCTCGCTGCAATGTACTTTGATTCGCACATTGAATCAGCTACGGTTTCCTGCTTGGAACTTTTCCAAGTCACTGCTCCTCCATTAAGGGTAAAGACCCAGCCCGACTGCGAACGATAGTTGTCTTGGTCGGTTTGGAAACTGGCGTCACTATACCCTTGCACCTTCAAGTCATCACTCCCTCCGAGAACTAAGAACCATTCCTTTGTTCTCCGAAGGTACTTAAGGATATTCTTCACCGCAATCCAATGAGCTCTGCCAGGATTCCCTTGATATCTGCTAACCATGCTCAAAGCAAAGGCTACATCAGGGCGAGTACAAGTCATAGCATACATGATTGAGCCAACTGCAGAAGCGTATGGTACTCGGCTCATTTCTGCTATTTCAGCTTCGGTACTCGGACTTTGAGTCTTACTCAACTTGGCATTACTTTGTATTGGTAATTCTCCCTTCTTCGAGTTTTCCATACTAAAGCGTTTTAGTACCTTATCTAAGTAAGTGTTCTGACTAAGTCCTATTAGTTTCTTACTTCTCTCTCTTACTATCCTTATTCCTAAAATATAGGAAGCTTCTCCGAGGTCCTTCATAGTGAAGCACTTCCCGAGCCAGGACTTAACTTCCTGCAGAGTCGGGATGTCGTTTCCTATGTGCAGTATGTCATCAACATACAAAACGAGAAAGCTAACTATGCTCCCACTGGATTTGACATATACACACGATTCATCTTCGCTTCGTACAAATCCAAACTCTTTGACTTTCTCATCAAAGCAAAGATTCCATCTGCGAGACGCTTGCTTAAGTCCATAAATGGACTTCTCAAGCTTACACACTCTATTCGGATGCTTCGGGTCAACAAAACCATCTGGCTGATCCATGTAAACATCCTCAGCCAACTTCCCGTTAAGGAAAGCGGTTTTGACATCCATTTGCCAAATCTCATAATCATAAAATGCGGCAATAGCTAGCATCACTCTAATAGATTTTATCTTCGCAACTGGTGAGAAGGTCTCATCATAGTCAACTCCGGGAGTTTGAGTAAAGCCCTTCGCAACCAATCGCGCCTTATATGTGTGTACATTTCCATCCACGTCGGTCTTCTTCTTGAAGATCCATTTGCACCCAACGGTCTTACGTCCGGGTACATTATCAACTAAATTCCAAACTTGGTTGTCATACATGGACTGGATCTCGCTGTCCATTGCCTCTTTCCATTTCGCTGACTCCGAGCCTGCCATGGCTTCCTTAAAGCTATTAGGTTCATCTAGATTTATTAGTGTACCATCACTAATATACGTGTCCCCTTCGGTAGTAATATGAAATCCATAAAACTGAGGTTGAACTCTAACTCTTTCGGAACGTCTAAGAGGTAAGGACTGATCAATAGGCTCAACCGGAGTTTCCTCCTCGAGTTGAGTGCCAGCGGTGGAGGTTCCTTCATCTATCAACTCTTGAATCTCTTCAAGCTCGATTTTCCTCCCACTGTCTCCTTGGCTTATGAGTTCTCGCTCTTGGAAACCCCTCTCCTTGCAACGAAGATAACATTGTCCTTCGGTCTATAGAAGAGATATCCAAAGGATTTCTGCGGGTAGCCGATGAAAATACATCGCTCACTACGAGGTTCAAGCTTGTCGTCAGTATCTCGTCTTACGAAAGCCTCACAACCCCAAACCTTGATATGTGCCAACGAGGGAGCTTTCCATGTTCACATCTCGTGAGGTGTTTTGGCAACCTTTTCAGTAGGGACTCGGTTAAGGATATGGGCGGCAGTCTCTAAGGCATACCCCCAAAAAGAGATAGATAGTGAAGCACGACTCATCATAGAGCGAACCATGTCTAACAAGGTTCGATTACACCTTTCTGCCACACCATTCAATTGTGGTGTCCTAGGTGGCGTTAATTGTGAAACTATTCCACACTCCTTGAGATAATCGTGGAATTCAAGACTTAGGTACTCTCCTCCTCGATCGGATAGAAGCATCTTGATTTTCCTTCCCAATTGATTCTCCACTTCATTCTTGAAGTCTTTGAACTTTTCAAAAGTTTCTGACTTTTGCTTGATTAAGTAGATATACCCATATCTACTATAGTCATCGGTAAAAGTCACATAGAAGCGGTTCCCATCCTTCGTGGTTGATCTAAACGGTCCACATACATCGGTATGTATTAAGTCCGATAGACCCTCACCCCTTTCACATGTACTTGTGAAAGGTGACTTAGTCATCTTTCCAAGCAAACAAGACTCGCATGTGTCATCTTCCCTAAGGTCGAATGACTCCAACACTCCATCCTTTTGGAGTTGGGCTATGCGCTTCTTGTTGACATGTCCAAGACGACAATGCCACAAGGATGCTCTATCCATACTATTGGAAGAATCCATGCATAAAACATCATTTCCTAAGTTATCTACAATCATAACGGTTTCATAAATTCCATTACTTGGTATAGCTTCAAAATAAAAGACACCATTTAGATAAGCCAAAATAGAACCATTCTCATTATTAAAAGTAAATCTGAAACCATGTCTAAACAAACCATGAAATGAAATGATGTTTCTAGCCATTTCTGGAGAATAGCAAAAATTGTTCAAATCTAAAGATAAACCATTCCTAAGCACTAAAGAATACACTCCAATCTTGGTCACAGGCGACGATCTTCTGTTCCCCATGATTAGATTTATTCTTCCATGCTCCACGTCTCTATTTCTTCTTAGTCCCTACGAAAGACGGCTTGATGTTTCCTTCCTTGATGGCTTGCAGGTACTCTGGGCAGCTTCTCTTCCAATGCCCTATTTTATGACAATGATGGCACTCTGCCTCCTTAGGGTTAGGACAGGGTTTAGTAGGATCAACTTTGGTCCCACTAGAAGAGGAACCATCTCAGGGCTTTCCCTTGCGGTGGCTCTTAGACGGAGCCTTCCTCTTCTTGCCTCTTCCTTGCCCAATGGCCAAAACAGGAGCAGCTGGTGGATTGGGAGTTGGTGCAACAGACTTTTCCTTGAAGTTGCTTTCAGCAACCCTCAAGAGACCTTGGAGCTTGCTTAGGGTGACCTCTTCTTTGTTCATGTGATAGGTCATCCTAAATTGATTGTAACAAAGAGGCAAAGAGTGAAGCACCATGTCGATCGCCAAGTCTTCCCCAAAGTCAACATTCAACTTGCGAAGACGGTCGACATACCTTTGCATCTTTTGCAGGTGCACGGTAAGAGACTCTCCATGACCCATCTTAGCGGAAATCATGTTAGTGAAAATCTCATAACGCTCTTGTCTCGTGTTTTGGTGGTATCGCTCCAACAAGTCTTGGTGCATTTCGTACGGGTACATGTCCTCATAGGACTTTTGGAATTCGGAGTTCATGGTGGCTATCATGATGCAATGTACCTTCGTTGCATCACACTCATGAGTTTCAAAAGCGGTGATTTCAGCCGGAGTAGCAATTTCTGGGTTGATCTTCTCGAGCTTCTCATCGAGGACATACTCCTTGTCCTCATATCGAGCAATCGTGCGAATGTATCTTATCCATTCGCTAAAGTTCGTCCCATCGAAAGTGACCTTTTGACAAAGGCTCATCAATGTGAATGAACTAGCAGCAACGTTGTTTGCGTTCGACATCTACAAATAGAAAGGACAAAGATAGATTAGAATTTGAATCCCTAATAATAACCCAATAAGAAAATTAGGGCTAGGATCCAACAACAATATTTACACATTAGAAAAGGGATATCGTAATCTAACATGCAAAAATTTTGAAGGTAAGTGAATGACGATTCACTAATTCTCCATCATAAAACATAACTTTAAGTCTAAATGTATTGAGAATTCCTAGGTTTAGATGAGATTCATTGAAACTTTTCAATGGCATGTTTAAATCTCAATATGCCCCTCTTGTTTGTGACTGGGATACCGAGGATCACAAAGCGGGTGTGAATTACCATGCAAATTTACATGGTGCCTTCATTGTAACAATCACCTATTCGATGTGTCGGTAAACCACACACGCTCCATCGAACTATGATAAACAATGAATCACCCTTTTCCACCTTTGCTTAGAACCAATTAGTGTGCCGGTAAACCACACACGCTCCACTAACTTCTTAGCAAGGGTGCAAAGTATAATTTCATGGAACTGTATCAATTTACTTTTCCTAAAGTAACTAAGATTGGGAAAATTTTGAAAACATGTAGTTACTTTATAGGTTCATTATACTTATTAATGAGGAGAGAGAGTTGCCCTATCCTACCCGTTCGGCTAACGACACTCCACCGATCAAGCAAGCGGTGGGTGAGAGTGTTCACCCATTAAGCGTCATTTTATAGGCAGCAACCTTATACCCACCTTATAGACCGGCTTCGTGAATGAGGCCTACTAACGGAAAGACTAGCATTTTAATTATACATATATATATATATATATATATATATATATATATATATATATATATATATATATATATTAGTCTTGTAATATTATATTAGTATATGATTGAATTTTAAACTTGTAAAATTCTAAGGTTTGAAATTTAAATTTTCCTAAATTAAACTTTTAATCCCAAAATGTAAATTTCAAAACTTGAGGGCAAGTTTTAATCTTTTAAAACATAGAGGATCAAATAACAAATAATTCAAATTAACAATTAATCACATAATTATCCATATTTGATTTATTTAATGATTTCTTGCAAAACAATTTACCAATTAAAATAAAATAATTAATCAATTATCACATAAGGAAACAAATATTTTATTAATTGATAAATATCTTCAATTAGGTCAAGAATATCATCATATATATCATAAAATCGGATTTATATTGATCTAATATGAAAAAGGCAAGTATCTCAAAGATAAACAGCAAGAAATCCCGAAGTTATCACATTCTGACGCTCGAACTCGCCGAGTACCCAGATGGACTCGCCGAGTTGAGCCTACTCGCCGAGTACCACCATGGGACTCGCCGAGTAGAGCAGGCAGAGAACAGAAAAACGAATTTTTCAGCAACAAACAAGCAATCAAAGTATCAATTCAATAGAAACCAATCTAGGCTCTGATACCACTGATGGGTTTAAGCCATATGAACATTCCTATGTGCACATGCAACCCTAATGCTTGGATCTAGGTTTCTCTAATTGAACATACATTGAATCCAAGACTTCTAATGGCTAATATACAATAATAACTATATGAAATCAGATATTAGAAGTTTACCTTGAATCACTTGCTTGATCTTGTTGTCCTTGAGGCTTTAGAGTCACAATTGTCACTCCTCTAATGGCTTACAAACACCAACAAACAAGAAGATGATTTAGGAGAGAGGAGAGAGTGTAAAATCGTCCAGGGTTTCTTCTCTAAGCACAAGTGCCGATTTCCTTAGCCCTTGGGGTCTATTTATACTTGTAAGGCTCCTACGGTTTCACCCTTAAACCCTAATTGGATAACTTAAGCCCTAAGCAATCCAAATCCTTTCCAAGATAAGCCTTGGACGAATTTATGGCTATCTTAAGCCCTAGAATTCGTCCACCCCTTATCCTTAAAGGATATGTAGCCCAAAGTGCAACTATCAAACAATTGACAGTTTATACCCCTTTGTTTAATTAATCTCTTTAAGTCACCAAATTAATTCCCAATTAATTTATGACTTATATCAATCAAACAACAATATTATTATTCCTTATATTATACTTATAATATTAATAATATTCCTTCTCTCATTATAAATCATCCTATCAAGTTGCTATGGTGAAGGCAACCCAAAAGGACCATGCACAATCGGGTCAAATACTTGCCAAATATAGTTGTAGCCTTAGACACTATTCCAACAATATCTAGAATGAAGGAATATATGATCCCTTATCTAATGGACAAGTCATTGACAAAGGTCAGAGTTCATCTACAAGGTCAGAGTTCGACAGAAGCTTTTGAGAGCTACGATTGCCAGTCGGTTCTTAAAGTCATACGCAATAATAGTTTTTAGACTTATCCAAGTGGGAGACTGTTGGATTAATGTCTAAGTCCATAACTATAATTGGTAAGACTTGACCCGACCCGACATGTTTCATTTGGGTTGCATGGCATCATGCATTTGGATAGACTATAATGAGAGAAATAACACTTAATGATTGTTAATATATTATAAGTTCTAATATATTAATAGGATTATTTAATTAGTATTGATCAAGAATTAATTTAGAATTAATTAAGTGATCAAAAGAAGACTAATTAAATATATGGGTTGATTGTGTAAATCATCCATACTTGTATAGTGGGCTAATGCTCCATGGATTATCAAGTTGGGCTAAAACCCATAGGATGCTCCATGGTGTATTTGAACCCATGGATCCAAGGAAATGGAAGGCCATGACCATTAGGGTTTACCCTAATTGTAACACACTATATAAGCATCATATCATTCACCAAAATCGGTCACTAGTGTGTGAGTTGTGGATTTCTCTTAAGTCATTCCAAGTGTATTTGGTGTTGTGTGAACCATTTGAGGTGTCACACTTGAGGCACTAGGCACTCAAGCTTCATGAAGACATTCCACATCAAAGAGGTATGTATTCTATCTTGTTATATTCATTGTTTTGTATGCTAGATTAGGATAATACCTTGGATGTTCATATTTGTATGTATAATAGAGAAAACATAAATCCAAGGTATTTAGAGTTGCATGTACACTTAGGAGTGTTAGAATGCTCAAAACCCAACACCTTGGAGTTGGTCAAATAAATCGTCGATACGAGGCAACGAATAATGATTATTGACGGTCAGTTTGTTGAGCTCCCTGTAGTCGATGCACATATGAAACGATCCATCTTTCTTCTTGACGAACAAGACTGGAGCTCTCCAGGGTGAGAAGCTTGGTCTTATAAAGCCCTTGTTGAGCAGTTCGTTAAGTTGGCAGGACAATTCTTGCATCTCTGCAGGTGCTAGACGATAGGGCGATTTGGCTACGGGGGTAGCTCCTGGAACTAAGTTGATTCGGAACTCAACTTGCGTTGCGGAGGTAATCCTGGGAGTTCTTCTGGAAAGATGTTGGGAAAGTCGCGTACTACTGGAATGTTCTGAATGTCCTTTGTTTCTTGGCTCACATTGACCACATGAGCAAGTTATGCTCGACATTCCTTTCGCAAGAATTTTTGAGCTTGAATGCTCGAGATGATACGAAGGTTCGTGTCGGGTTTGTCGCCATAAACTACTAGGGCTTCGCCAGACAGCAGATTAAGGCGAACAACCTTTTCGTAACAAATGATGTCGGCACGATGAAGGCTCAACCAATCCATGCCGATAATGACGTCGAAACTTTTAATTAAGATCGGCATGAGATCGATCGAAAATGAATGACTATCTAAAGTTAGGGTACACCCTATGAATATGCTACTAGTGCTCTCTGTCTTTCCATTAGCCATTTCTACAGTGAACGGTTCTTTAAGTGCTCGTGATTTTTGATTAAGTAAATGAGCAAATTTTTGGTTCACGAAACTCCTCTCCGCTCCACTATCAAATAGAATGCATGCATAAGAGTTATCGAGGAGGAACATACCAGTGACCACTGTGGGGTCGACAACCGCCTCCTCATGGCCTATGGCCAGAACTCTTGCCACTCCACCGGCAAACCTTGCCTTCGGGCAGTTCCTTTTGGAGTGGCCTACCTCACCACATCTGTAGCAAGTTTGGCCCACTCCAGCATCGGGGACTTGGTTGATTGCTTCGTTGGAGCTTTACAGAAACGAGCAGTATGCCCCTTCCTATTGCAGTTCAAGCACTACATTTCCCGGCAGGCACCGACGTGGTGGAAGTTGCATTTGTTGCACTTGGGCAAACTTCCAGCGTACTGCTTTACCGGAACAACAGCGGCAGGTGCTATCGCAGCATGAATTTCCATGACCTGCTGCTTTTTGGAAGCCTTCATCTTCTTTTTGTCCTCCCAGAACTTTCGCTTGGGGTCAACGGTTTTGGAAGGTTCTGAGATGGTCAGGGTTGTTGTTGCGGCCGGGGTACGAACCCCATGATCTATGAGCCGCTATGCCAATCGCTTGGCACTATCAAATGTAGTGGGGTTTGAAGCCAACACATTTCCCTGGTATGGAGGCACCAACCCCCATATGTATCTTTCGATCTTTTTTCCCTCGGTATGAACCATGTTGGGACAGAGGGCCACCAACTCACAGAATCTGGCGGTGTAGGCGACTACGTTGGAGCCCTTCATGGTTAGGCTCCACAGTTCTTCCTCCAGTTTCTGGATCTCGCCCCTCGGGCAGTACTCCTCAATCATGAGGTCCTTCAAAGTTTCCCAGCCCATAACATTAGCCACTATAAGAGATAGTGACTTAACATGTCTATTCCACCATGTTAGGGCTTTTGTTTCAAAGGTGCAAGCAGCAAACTTGAACTTGCTCTCCTCCGGACAGGAGCAGATTTTGAAAATCGACTCGGTTTTCTCGAACCATTGCGAGAGGGAAATGACTCCGCCAGTCCCTTTGAAGGACAATGGCTTGTAGTTGGTGAAGTCCTTGTAGGAGCACTCTTTCAAGCGCACAGGGATTTCACCATGAGTAGATAGGACAGGGGTTCCTCCTCCAGTGGAACTGGATGTATGATATTGAGCCATGGCTGTAGCCACAGCTGCAGCTACATCCGCATTTAGAGCTGTCGTGTCAAGCTGAGGAGTAGGTGGTGTTGGTACGGGAGGATTGCGTCTTGGTGATTTACGTGGAGGCATCTTTGAACTATAAGTTTACGAAGATGAAGATATTGATAAGAAATCGATAGGAAAACTTGATGAGAAAGATTCATGGATTAACTCTTTATAGCCTAACAGTACGATTGAATGTAGATCTATAACTAATAGATGATAACATTTGGATAATAATTCCCATGAGATTAGGTACCTGTCAATATTACTGGAATTACAGATGTAACAAGTTTGGGAAAAATGGCCAACCGAAAGAGGCCTTACATCAACCAAAATGGGAAAATTTTGGCAGGACTACAACCTAACCAAGACCTAATAGGCCTAAGATTTACAAAGATAAGGAATTAGACGAGAGTTTTACATAACTAGGTTATATCCAAAAGAGAGAAGTTGATGAGAATCTATCGGCGACGAGAACTACCATAGTGAGTTCTTGACTCCGTCAGAAGACGTTCTATGTCCCTCAGGCGCCTATCAGATCTTGCTTGCTGAGCTCGAAGTTCCCTAACTTCAGCTTGGGTTTCAGTGAGTTCCCTCTGAAGAGCTGCATTGTGGACCAGAGTCCTTTCATGAGCAGACTCTAGTTGGCGAATGCGGGCTGTGTTAACGCCAGAGTTGGCGTCAATCTCCATGACTCGGCCGATAGCTGCTCGACCCTGCTCTGTGTTCCGAGAAATCCTATGAACTATGATGGGTAGGACTCTGTTAGCTGAACCTCCCTCAGTGAGGTTGTAGAAGCTTCTGTCTCCGTTGTAGGGAATAGGTTGACCTTGTTCCTGACTCCATCTATTCAAGTTTGTGGCCCACAGGGGTGTGGGTCCTTGAAATGCTGGACGAGGGTTTGGGTTTTGAACAGCTGGGGGTAGGTTGTTGACTTTTGGCTCTGAGTCAGAACCATCAGAAAAGCCTTCAGCTTCATGATCATCCAAAGGGATTGAGTGATCATCTTCTGGTTCTTCTTCTAGCCATCCTGCATTGCCGTGGTTGGGGTAGTACGAGTCTCCGGGAAGATGGAATCCAGCCATATTATCTATGCGAGAAAAGAGGTATAAGAATCTAGCACATAAGTAACTTATAGTAACACAAAATACTCCTATAGTATTTTAGGTTTAGGTTCTATTGTTCTCGTTATGGTATTGTGGGTAAGTTTTTAGACTTGTTGCAACCTCACAACCACACTTAGGCACATGCTAGTCAATCCTCGGATAATATAGTTGATCAGGCTATATCTTCCAAGTTTTGACTATATGTCTCTAAGTCTACTTGTGCTGCCCAACAATCGTAATAATTTTGTACTGTCCTAGTGATATTGATTTTAGTATGAATGCAGGCACGTATACTTAATTAAATATTTTATTATTTAAAGTATAAACTCTTGGTCATAGTATTTTAATCTCATTGTATTTATAGTCTGTATATCTTTTATGGGTTGATATACTCAATTCACTATAAACAATGCTCTGTTACCAATCTGTCACACCTCAAAACCAGGAACGGTGGAAACGTTCTGGGGTGGAGGACGTCATGTACAGTATCACAACAATGAATAGTAGTAAACAAGCAACAATGTCATCCATTGCATTAATAATATATTTTTAATACAAGTGTGTTCTGACATGTTTAATAGACCCTAAAGTAAAAATAGAAATGAAAGATGAGTCTTGAACGAGCTCCATCTTCTCTAAACCTTGCATCGGAACTTGTCTACCGTTGAACTGAGGATACAAGTTATTTTGAAAGAGAGTATCAACTTTAGAGTTGGTGAGATCATAAGTATTTTAGTGTCTTAATTTGTAAGAAAGTATTTGTAAGTATGAAGTGTAAGTATGTAAAAGTTTTGAACCTCCTAGAAAACCTTATGTTTCCTACTAAAGTAGCCTTATACCAAGGCATCTAGTATCTCTGTGTGTCTCTTGTAAGAGTGTGTATTTTCCCAAATCCGACTATCATTAACCAAAAACATAGCTTTTACATTACGGTGCATCGTGTGAATGTTCACGAAGTGAATGTAATGGGAAAAATATTATAGTACTGTAGTATTGTAATAAGTAACTACTACTGTACTAACTACCTTAAACCAATTGTAATTTAAAGTACCATGTGATCGGACTGTATCATGCTACCGACTCTAGTAAAACGACGATGTAAGACGTTGTAAGAAATGACATTTGGCACCCGTAGACTTGCAAGTCCCACTGTAGTGAGCAGCAAGGTATATGATAGTCAATCTAGTATAGATCTATACACAAACTCATACGCTCCCCAATTAAGGAGATTCTGGATACAAAAACGGTCATGGCAGGTAGTGCCATGCCCCGTTTAGTGGCTCACATAACTGCATGAATGTATATGTAACGAATGTGCTAGCTGTATTGTATGTTCTCCCTCTATCTAGCCTATATGTATTGTAATGTTCTGCGTGTACTAGCTATATTGTATGTTCTCTCTCTATTTAGCAAGTATTGAAATGTGATGTGTGTACTAGCTGTACTGTGTGTTCTCTCTATCTAGCAAGTATTGACTCATGAATGAACTGACTCATTGTATGATTCTTTGTTCTAGTAATAGTATTAGTAACTTCCTAAACTACGCCTATCGTAGTTTACTAGTAATATGACCTGTACGTATGAACATGAACGTATACCCTTGCTACCCAAAGGTATTGAACTGACTGATAGAACTTTTATGTCTATATATGTATACATAATATATAACTAATATTTAGACGACCTTCGGATGGATAACCGATGCCTTAAAGCCACATCCCAACGAGGAAAAGGAGATAAAGCGAGCTAGCCTTCCTAAGTCATTTCAACATTTCTTATATAACTATACATACATAGGCATGCATTTGACAATATAAAAGTATAAAAGAAGTTTTGTAAAACCATTGAAAAGATTAGTAACTAAGAAAGTATGACTTGGTGTCAGTTTGTAAAATGATTTGAAACCAGTTTGTTTGATAAGAACAGTTTAAAGTATAAGGAACCTTTGTTTGAAACACAATTGTAACAGAGTTTGAAAAGAAACATTCAGTATGTGAGACAGTTTGATAAAGAGTTTTAAACAAGTAAAAACGTTTTGGAAAACCATTTGAAGTGATCTGTCTGGTAAAATAGCTAAAAGAGTAGTAAATCCATTTGTATGTTACTTATTAATCACATGTGATTGATATAATAACTAGCATGATTCAACTTGTATCCCCCCATAAAAGCATTTAAAAACATTTAAAATATTGATTAAGGGGGTATGAACTCACTTGTAGTGAGTGGTATGGATGAACTAATGAAACAGTATTGCTAGGTGTCAAGTGAAGTCTTGAACACACACAAGGATCCGAGTTAACATATAATGACACATATATGTATCCAATTAGTCTTTAAACAACTAATAAACAAAGTTAAGACATCCTAGGACATGCTATACACCTTGTATAAGTGTTATAAGTCCTAATGATTGCATCTAAGTGTGGTAGGACATTGCTATTGAGTTTCGGGTTCAAGGGAACCCCTTATATGAGTTTACGGTTTTGTGACCATAACCCATTGAGTTTACGGTCGTAAGCTCATACTTCTTTGACCAAATGTTGTTTTGAAGCTCTACAAGTGTAACACCCAGAATCAGAAAGACTAAGAAAGGAAAGGAAAAACCCTAAGTCAAGGGGTCAACTCGTCGAGTCCATAGGTGAACTCGACGAGTCGAAGCGGGATCTGGGTTAAAGAGTAAGTGACCGACTCAATGAGTCGGAGAGTGGACTCGGCGAGTCCGGTCTGGAATGGGAAACCCTAAATTCGGGACTTGGTGCCCTATTTAAGCGTCTCATTCTCTTCCCTAGGGTTCCTTTACAGTCTCTTTCACCCAGAATACCGAACCCTAGCCACCATATCCATTTTGAGCAAGATCTAGCCTTGGTGAAGTGATTGGAAGCTTGGAAGAGAAGGAGGTTCATAGTGGTGCAAGAGGAAGCCTTGGATACACAGTTGGTGTGGCTTTTCAGATCCTTTGAGGTAATGAGCTGACCCAATTACATTTAGATCTATCTTATGGTTGAGATTTGGGCATTTTGAGTATGGAGGAGATCTATTTCGAGTGTGGAGTAGATCTGAGGTTGCTACCTCAGATATAGGCTATTAAGGATCCAGAAAGCCATAAAGTTTATGCCAATAAGCTGTTGGTGAAGCCCCATGGTCTCAAACCCTAGCTCTAGAGTGTTTTAAACCCATATCTCTTTGGTTTTGCGTAAAGTTTGCAACTTTACGTGAGGAATAGACTTGGGAAGAGCGGATCTATGAGTTGGAGCCCTTGCATGACTCGAAAAGCCACTGTATGGATTAAGAACTAAAGAGACTCAGCGAGTCACATGGGTGAACTTGGCGAGTTGGATGAAGATGGGCATGGACTCGACGAGTTGGAAGAACAACTCGGCGAATCTGATGAAGATTGTCATGGACTCGGCGAGTCTGTTCTTGGACTCGGCGAGTCAGGTCGCGAAACACTAACCCTTTCTGGTTAAGGTTCGCATCAGTGAGTTGAATGGTGACCCAGTGAGTTGGACAGGATGGGACTCAGATATCGTTGAACTCGACGAGTCTTGGGGTGACTCGGCGAGTTGAGTCGTATTATGGGAGTTTCTGAATTCATGGACTCGACGAGTCTTGGGGTGACTCGGCGAGTAGAGTCAGTCAGGAAGGTTGACTTTGACCAGGACGTTGACTTTGGCAAGAGTGGACTTAGACGGCTTCTAAGAGTTCAATTTGGGACTAAGTGTTATATGATATTGATATTGGTAGCTCGGGGAGCTAGTGGAGCAACGGTTCAGAGAATTGTCGATCAACAATCAAAGGGTTATCAGCAAGTTCAGCAGTACAGGTGAGTTTCCCTTTGTGTGAATGGGTCTAAGGCCACAATGTCGACCCATGTAGATATGAGTAGGAAGACCCATGGGTTAGCCCTAGGCACTGTATGCCAGTATGATATTTGAGACCAAGGTCCATTAATAGCGGACGGGTGCCCAAGGAATGTTTTGCATGATAGAGTATACTTGTTGTTTGCGTGATACTTGTAGGTGCTTGTTAGGGAGGTGAGTGTTGGCGAGGTCTCGTATCTCACCAATAGCAGAGTGTGGACGGTGTTCCATATCTCATTAGCAGTAGAACAAAGGCGAGGCCCAAGTTAGGGAAAGAGTGAGTGTGGGCTGGGCCCGTATCTCACTATCAGTAGGAGCGTGGACGGGGTTCCATGACTCATCAGTAGCAGGACAAGGGCGAGGCCCAAGATAGGCGAGGCCTTAGGACATGGTCCATTAGTATATGTTTAGCTTATATGTTGCGATATGTTTTTGTGCTATTATATGTTAGCTGGCGAGGCCCAGTGACAGGCGAGGCCTAAGTGAAACAGATCTGTACCCGAGCGGGGCTCGTAGCCAGGCGGGGGCTGGAGCGGCGGGGCCGTTGTAGCGGGTGAGGCCCGAGGTAGTGGGCGAGGCCCGAAATAGCAGGCGTGGCCCAGTATATGTTGTATGTGATTATGCAGGGTATGTGGTAGGTTGGGGAACTCACTAAGCTTCGTGCTTACGGTTTTCAGTTTTGGTTTCAGGTGCTTCCGGTAGCGGAGGGAAGAGCTCGGGGTGATCGCATGACACACACCATTGATTAGTCAGCTTGGGATGTTTTACTCTAATAATGAAAATATGTTTTGGAAATGATACTATGAATTCATGTTATGACTTATGATATGTTTTATAAATATGGCTTTGGTAATGATTTAAAGAAAATTTTTGGTACGGATTTTTGGGACGTTACAACAAGTCCTTAGAAGCATTTCCACTTGAAATATAAGCCTATGGAAGTGATTAGGGCACCATTTCACTCCTAAATGGAGTTTACGGTCCTTAGACCATTTTCCTTTGGTTTTACGGTTGTAAACCCCTATGGTTTATGGTCTTTTGATGTTTTCATGCCCTTAACTCATCAAGGAAGGGATCTAAGCAAGTTTCCAAGGCTTAGGAGGGACTAGAGCACACTTTGGCACCCTTTTTAGGGTTTACGGTCCAAGAACATCTTGGACCGTAAACATCTTGATCTTGGTGTTTCTTGTGTGATTTCCAAGATACTCTAAGATACTCTAAGATAGAAGTACTTACAAGATAGAAGCTTGAAAAGGTGCTAAAAGTCCAAGAACACTAGTGTGTGTTCTTGGTGTTCTTGGTGAAACTTGAAGATCTACACTTTTGGAATGATTTCACGGATGGAAGTGTGTTAGATCACTAGATTAAGGTAGATATCAACTTATTAGGTCTAGGAAGACTTACAAGTTGAAGATCAAGGAGGAAAAGTCGGATGCTACTTGAGAGGATTTGAGTTCTAGCTTGAAATGGTGAAAAAGTGTGAAAAATGGCTAAGTGCTATATATATAGTCACTAGGGTTTACGGTCCAAATACCATTTGGGCCGTAAACTCCAAACTCTTGGAGTTTTTGGAACATTATTGTTGCACAATAAACCCTAGAGCATCCTCTCTCCTGATATCTCCCGAAGTACTAACTTAAAAAGACTCAAACTTATTCCAAAGAGCTTGAAAGTTAGCAGAAACTGTTTTGACTTCTATTGAATTGAAATGTTGTATAGAATACAAATTTCGGGTTGTCACATCTCTTGCTTTCCGATATTTTCTCTCATATTTATCACCAAAATGGCGACAATATAGTCTATGATATGCATTCCAAAACACAGCTTGAATAGCTACTTCATTTGAATTGGCTCTATTTGGTATGATAGACAAAGATGACATGTCCCCAATACATTCTTTAAGTATTTATAAATGTTAGAATTCGAGGTAATAAAAAGGGTGGAAATTCTGAGAATCGTGTTTACACTTTCAGATTAAAGTATTTGGGTGGTACTCCCAACCTTTAATCGGATAAGACTCAGAAGAGTTTCAAGAACCGAGAATATGAAGTATGATTTCCGTGATTGTTGTACCAGGAAAATGATGACCAAAATGATTAAGTATTTCATTTGTCTAAAAACTGTCAATGCAGTTTTCTTTGTCCAAAAACTACTCCAACTATCAAAAACAGTCATAAACTGTCACAAAATCGGATCATTAATAAAGGTCAAAACGAAGTCAAAAAACCGGGTTCATTTACAGAAAATTCAACCCCAGCCAAGGGCTGCCGCCCCTTGGACCCCGCTCCGAGGGGCGCTGCCCCCGGACCCCCGTTAGTTTAAGGGCTTCGCCCCTAAAATTAGAGTCTACTTTAAATCTTGAATGAACTTAAACAAGTGTGCACTCCGCACCTTCCTTGTTGAATATTCATTAAGATTGATTTTTGGTCAACAAGTCAATCCATTACACTTAAATACACATTAATGATACAAAATCACCAACAATAAAAACCAAATCCATGACTCCCCACTTTTAGTTTTCTGAAGTCCAAAGGCAATAGGGAGAATTTGGTTATTACCAGCCATGCCTACTGCTAGGAACACAGTGCCCAAGTATTTCCCTTTAAGGTGTGTTCCGTCAATGATAATAATAGGATGCAAACTTGTTTGAAACACTCGAACCTAAAAAGCATTGACTATGACATCATTAAACTGAACACATGTGTAACAAAATTAAATATAAAGAAGTCATTATATAAGAAATATTGTCGCGCAACCGAAGACCCATTTCCACCGGAATGATTTTCGCCGACAAATCGATGAATACCACTTTCTATAACGTTATTAACAACAAAAAAATGTATTGTGTTTGAAGGCATACTACTAACAAAACTAAGAAAATATTTGACATCAATATCATATAGAATCCACATAACTATATTTGATATAATATATTGAAAAAATAGACGTACTTGGTTAGTGTGTAACCTGAACTTGGAAGCATCAACGTAATTAACCAAATGAAGTTGATATCATTGTTTATATCTACACCAAAACATGTGTAGTATGGAGCAATATATTGTATACATCCTTCGATACGTTGTTATTGTCCTCCACTAGAAACTGACACTTGAAAAAAATCACATATACATACACATTCTGGAACATGTAATGAAGGTATAAAAAACACAATTATATTGCATATATGGAAATATATGGAACATAACCACACAAATACCCTAAATTTATCATTCTGAAACATACCTTCGAAATGTACGATCATTCCGGAGTACAATGCGGAATAAACTTTTTTCAGTCTGAAATGTAGGATGTGTCATATTCCGGACCTAATCCTACCAACCACCCATAGCTCCAGAACAAAAATAAATGTTCCGGGATATCGTATTCCGGAATACGTTACCCGAGTCAAGTCCGGAATGTTCTTACGTGCTCCAGAATACGGTATTCCGGAGAAAATGGTCATTTCTCAAAGAAATTTTTTTTTGTTATTTTATTAAAAAGTCGTTTATAAGAGTTTCACTTCATTTTCCTAAAAAAAATTACTTAAATGTAAATAAAATAAAAAGTTTGTTACAGTATAAAGCTTTGCGCGTTAGTTGGTAAATAAGTTTAGGATAAACTTCAACTAAACCTCTGGGTTTTTTTTTTTATCAAGCAATTAGGGTTTTGATCGTGAGTGTCCCTGTTGCAGATGACCCAACCAGCTGTGCAATTAGCCTTAATCGACGAGGACAAGTTCTGTAGCCAGCATCATCAGCGGGAATTCAAAATTTTTGTTGCTTCACAAGCTGACTCAAAGCCGTGTCCAGATCTACTTAACGGTAACTTCAACTAGCTCGCCATTTATTCCTCCATTTGGTTACATGTACTGCCATTTACAACGCATTTCACAAGAAAAGCAGTCATTCATGTGAACTAATTCTCCAGGCTTTCCGATGGTCGAGTGAAGTGTTTATATGTACCATTCCGTGTTTAAAATCAGGAGTCAAATGGCAATACGGCTGAAACTTTCCTTTTCTTAATAATAAAAAATTGACAGTGACTGTTTGGAAGGCTGTTAGTTTCTTTTAGACTAAAATTCCACATGAGTTATGCATTTTTGTTTCATAAAAATCCTATTTTAAGATGGAATGGATTTTTACTTCTCATATATTATATATAATACCTTAGTATTGATTCACAGCCAAATTAAAGGGCTCAAATTGGGTGTATGTACTACGCCTGATGTTTAATTTTGTTGATAAGTTAAAGAATATTGCAATTGTCCTTGGATGAATGGGGTACTAACTTTGCATTGGAACTGCGTTAAAGGATCTAGAAAGGATTACATCAAAATTGGTATACCTCTATTCGAAGCATCAATCACTGGTGATTGGGGAACTGCTACAAAGATTCTTGAGAAAAGGAAAGAGCTGGTAAGGTATAGTATCACTGAAAATGGCGAAACAGCACTTCATGTTGCAGCATCAGCAAAAAGCACCAAACAGGTTGAAGACTTTGTGGAAAATCTGATGGGTTACATGGAAGATAAAGATTTGGAACTTGAAAACAACAGTTCCAGTACTGCCCTCTGTTTAGCAGCTGAAGCTGGAAATGTTAAAATTGTTAAGATTATGGTGAAAAGGAACAGGAACTTGGTGTCAATCACCGGTAGTCAAGGAATGACACCACTGTGCAGGGCTGCCTTGTTTGGAAATTATGATGTTGTGAAGTATCTATACAAGGAATCCCAGAAGATGCATTATGACTATTGGACACCTCAGAAACCTGGTTGGCTTCTTCTGAAATGTGTTGAGAATGATATGTTCGGTAAGTATTCTTGTTTTGATTGCTGATTTCTAATGTTTTCGTGATATCATTTTTTCCACAAAAATGATCTTCAGATCTTTTTTAGATATTGCACTAAAGATAGTGAAAGATCACCCTGAAGTACTTGGTAGTAGTGGGAGTGTACTTGGAGTTTTGGCTTGCAAGACCGATGCCTTTGCTGAAACAAAACTTAATATCTTCATGAGAACCATCAATTGGGGTAAGCATCTCTACTCCAATGTGCTACCAACTCTCTTAATCTAGCTAAATAAACACAAGAATTGCAACTCAAAAATGTAGAACAAATTGTATTTCACTCAATAATACACAAACAATTAAGGGATAATTTGGCAAATTCGAGAAGCCACTCTCCGAAAGGAACAGTATTCAGATTTCACAACAGATAGATGACTCCACCCTCACTCCCACTACCCACTTATATCCGCTGTTACAACTTGCAACAGACAAAATATAAAATGTTACCTAAAACACCCCTCCCACTAAAGATGCTCTTTATTCTGAGGATTCTCCCGTAATACCCCTCTCTAAAATATGTGTCGGGTGGAGGCTTAGCACAATGGTGGTTTATGGGTAGCAAGTTGTGATTTGAAGGTTCGATTAAACAAGTTTTTCCTCCTTGTGTATTTTATGGTGTAGGATTAGTCAAACACTCAACTTCATCCTTCTTTCTGTACTTGTTAAAACCATTAACTTGGATTTTTTTTTTTTGCTGGTTGTTGCTTTCAGTTTTTACCGTTATTTGTCCGAAGATTGGAGCTGAAAAGGAAAGTGAAGCATCACAATTACTAAGAGTCATTTGGCAAAATATTGCGGAGAAGCCTGTGAATGAAATTGATGACATTCTCAGAGGGCCGCCTGATTTCATTAATGAAAAGCTAGCTTCTGACAAGGAAGATCAAACTGTTGAAACACAGAACATAAATAAAGAGCCTGCTGCTACAACTTTGAAAGATCCAAATGCACCATGGCAGAGAAATGAAGATAGAACGTACTCTTCTCGAATACCATTTGTTGCTGCAGAAATGGGCAATACTACACTTGTGGTTGAGCTCATCCGGCAATATCCTGATTTGATGTTGAAAGTAAACGATAACAATCAAAGTATATTTCACACTGCTGTTGAAAATCGTCATGAGGATATCTACAACATATTGTACGAGATAGGCTCAAAGAAGGATCGTATACTTGGTCTCAAAGATAAAAATGACAACAATATGTTGCATTTAGTCGGGAAGTGTGCCAAGAAAAAACGACTTGGGGATGTGTCAGGGTTTGCAGCCCCTTTTCAGCTTCAAGGAGAACTATTGTGGTTTAAGGTACATTTTTCTCCATACGGTTCTCATGCATGTTGTGTTTTAGCAAATATATTTGTGAGATGTGCGAGGTATTTTCAAGGAGATATGGGAGCCTCCAACATATATAGAGGTGGATGTGACCGTGTCTAGCTGAGGTGTAGATATAAATTTTTATATGCAACTGTCTGTTTCGGCCTTCATGTGACATGTTCAGTCTGTAGCTAAACTTTTGTTTTTTTTATCTACTGACCTTGTAAGAGGCTAATCAGTCATCTCCATTCATAAATGGTTGGCATGTATAGTTGTTGACACCTCGATTAATGTTGCAGGAAGTAGAGGAGATGGTCCCTCCTTCTTGTCGTGAACAGAGGAACAAAGATGGTCTAACACCACACGAGTTATTTACCATGGAACACAATGATCTAGCGACAAAAAGTGGGGACTGGCTGAAAGGAATGTCTAGCAACTGTTTGGTGGTTGCGGTGTTCATTGCCAGCGTAACGTTTGCTGCACTTCTTACAGTTCCTGGTGGATACAATCAGAACGATGGTCTCCCTATCTTTTCTCGAAAAATAGCCTTTATGATTTTCTTTCTGGCAGATGCCATATCTTTCTTCTCAGCATCAGGTTCAGTGATCATGCTCTTAGCCATCCTTGCATCTTGTTATGCGGAACATGATTTCTGTAAATCATTGCCAAAGAAGCTGATGACAGGTCTAGCAACTCTTCTCCTTGCGATAACAACCATGATGGTTGCTTTTAGCAGTATTTTCTTCATACTATGCAATAAAGATCATAAATGGATGCCTGTCCTTGCCAGCCTGCTTTCTATCATGCTAATCCTCCTGTTTGCTACCCTGCAATATCCTTTGTTAAAAGACGTGATTTCTTCGACATATGGTTCTAGGTATCTCTTTCGGCCCAAAAAGCGTGTCCTTTATGAAAACAATTGTCGTTTTCCATTCGCATTTCGTTACTTTTCAAGATGTACTTCAAAAATATTAAAACTGTTGTGAGTTTAGGAATTGTTGTTGTAATATAATTCAATATCTGTCATTCTGTTGTAATGGTTTTCTTTGAATGATTTTTTTTATTCTATAAACGGAGACATAAAAATGTAATGACACAGCGTTACTTATTGTCACTTGGTAGATAATGTTAAAAAAAAGAAAAAATGACAAAAATAGCCAATTACACTAATTGCATTACAAAAATAGCCAAAAAAAAATCGGGATTACATATTTAGCCACCCATTTCGCAGATGAGAAGGCCCCATCTGCGAAATGGGCATCTCATCTGCGAATGTACAAGTGCCTGAAGCACAGTTGTGCTTCAGGCACTTGTACATTTGCAGATGAGAATTTTTTTTTTTTTTTTAATATTTTTCGGTATAAATAGGGGTAATTTCGCAGATGGAATAGGTCCCATCTGCGAAATCCTCTGATCCTATCTGCGAAATGATGAATTTTTTTTTTTTTTTTTTTTTTTTTTTTTTTTTTTTAAAGGTTGACTACGAAATGAATTGGTTTGACTACGAAATGGGCTTTGCTATATAAAAATTTTTGTAGAAAAAATATCATTTTGGTTGTTATTTGGTTTGTGAAATACTCTCTATCTCTACAATTTGCTCAAAAAATGATTGAATATTTGGTTTGTCTTGTAACCGGTGGAAGATGGCAAGTTAATGGAACTAATCTGGAATACATATGTCCACAGGGAGGTATTTCTGAATTTGCTTTGATATTTTCTGAGTATATTAGTTATAGTGATTTTGTATCTATGGTAAGAAGCAAAATTGGTTTGTTAGACAAATATAGAATTAGTCTTCGTTTCCACCATCCTGAATTAAATTATTATATAGCTATAGTTGAAGACGTGGATGTTAGAATGTTGATAAACGTAATCAAATGTAGTGGAGGAAGGGCTGTGAAAGTGTTTGTGGTGGTTGATGAAGTTGAGGAGGTTAATGGGGGCGGTGAAATTGGAAACGAAGTTGTTGGTAATTTATGCAGTTTTAAAGGGAGCAACGATCCGATAGGTACTTTCAATACTCCTAGTGTACCTCAGTTTCACAGTGTTGCTGAAAATGTTAATGTTAGTTATTCACCTATTCAATATGTGGATCCCGAGAATTACAAGTATGTTGGGGATGATGATGTTGGTACATATCTTAATCATGTTGGTGGTCGTTGTGATGATGTTGCCGAACAAGAAGTTAAACTTATAAATAGGCGTGTGGTAGATAAAACTAAAAAGAAAAAAAATTCAACTCAAAAAAATGAAAAAAATCATGTTTACGGGCATTATGTTGATGTTGGTGATGTATGTTTAGATATAACCGAGCTACAAAGTAATTCCGATAGAGATGAGTTGGGTGATGAAGTTAAAGCTAAGTATCCCGATAACCTTTTTTACGGTATGCCCCCTGTACCAGCATGGCCAGTTGATAATAATGAAGATATCCCAACACAGATGGTAGACATTAATCTTCAAAAGATTCAATGTGAGAGTATATTTAAAAACAAAGAACTTTTAAAGCGGTGTATTGGTAAAAAATGTCTTCGAGAAGGTTTCCAGACGAGGACAAGTAGATCCACCAAATCAAGGTATGAAGCTGTGTGTGTTTCGAAAAATTGTTCTTGGTTACTAAGAGCAAAAGCAATTAAAAATACTGATGGACTTTTCCAAGTGAATACATTTGTTGATGTACACACATGTTCTTCAACATTGTTGCAACCTAATCATCGACAAGCAAACAAATATGTTTTGGGTGAATATGTTGCTGATGTTTTGGCTAAAGACTATAGTAGAGTTTATCGGGGAAAAGAAATTGTTAATGATATGAATGCTCAATTGAATATCAATATCTCATACCATCAGGCATGGCGTGCGAAGCAATATGCATTGTTGTCGTTAAGGGGTACGAAAGAGGATTCTTTTACCAAACTTCTGGCGTATTGTCACAACTTGGCCAAACATAATCCGGGTACTGTCACACATATTAAAACAGATGCTGATGATCGGTTTGAGTTTTTGTACGTCGCACTCGGTTGCTCGGTTAGTATTATCATGTTCTAATTTTTTTTAATATTTATTTTGGTGTATTTGAATAGATATACAATGTATTGTAGGTACGAGCTTTTGTCAATTTTTGTAAGCCAACCCTAGTAGTAGATGGAGCTCACCTAAAGGGCGAGTTCAAAGGTACCATGCTACTTGCAGTTACTAAGGACGGACAAAATCAAATATTACCGGTTGCATATGGTATATGCAAAAATGAGTGTACTGATTCTTGGACATGGTTTTTTCAAAAACTACGTGATTGCATAGGAAATATGCAGGAGCTTACAATTATATCTGATAGGTCTCCATCTATAGCAACATCCGTTGCCAACATTTTTCCTCACGCTCATCATGGAATATGTGGTGTCCATTTGTATTTCAACATAGTATCTAGATTCAGCAAGAGTAAAACGGTTAAAGGAATTTTTTGGGAGGCGTGTAGGGCGTACACAGTTGATGCTTTTGATGCTGCCATGGATGTTATGAAAAAGACAAAAGAACCAGTATGGGAGTACTTAAAAAGTATAAATCCAAAAACCTGGTCAAGGGCACATTTTAAAGGGAACCGATACAATCTTATGTCGTCCAACAGTGCGGAGTCTATAAATGCATTATTTAGACACGCACGTAAGGTGCCAATACTTATGTTGATTGATTTTTTTCGTGCTACAATGCAACAATGGTGGTTTCAAAGACGTAACTTTGCAGGTATTACGTAAATTTGTAATATTAATGTTTTATTAGTTTCGATGTTATTGATTTTAACTTCTTCATTTTGGCTGTTTTTTTAGCGGAAGCAACAACAACACTTACCCCTTGGGCGGATGAAGTTGTAAAAGAAAACAAGAAAAATTTTACCAAATGGGATGTTCGCATGATCTCAAATACGAAATGCGAGGTCAAAAAGGGGGCACAAAATGTGATTGTTGATTTTCAACATATGACATGTACATGTAGGCATTGGCAACTTGATGGGATACCTTGTGGTCATGTCATAAGATGTTTAACAGTGAACAATTACCAAGACTGCTCGAGGTTTGCATTAAATGCTTACTTTACCGAAACACTGAGGAAAACATATGAGGAATCAGTAAACCCTCTGCCGAAGCCATCCGAATGGGAGATCCCCGATGATTTGATGATTGTTAAGCCACCTATAATGGATAAACGTCAGCCAGGCAGGCCAAGAAACACAGACCGCATTCCATCCCAAGGCGAGGGTCCAATTATAAAAGAGTGTTCTACATGTGGTCACCTAGGACACACGAGAAATAATTGTACTGGAAGGGCGTCTGGTAGCAGAGCAGGTCACATAATTTCTACTGCAGAAATGGCATATAATATTGGTGGTTCAGCGGGTTGCTCACAAACCCATAACGCTGATTTTGATATTAAACAACCTTGAAATTAAGAGTAATGACGAGTTGTTAGCTTATTATGTATTGTAATATTTTTATTAACTCTTACAAGACATTGCTATGCTTTCATATTTTAGTTAAGTTTGTTGATTATAACAATGAATGAAGCCTTTATATTATAAAATATAGTTTGCAGATTTATTTTAACAGTTACAACATGTTATTTAAAAAAAACAACAAACGATCATTTGACAACCTAATATGTTTCATGATAATATTACAACAACTTATAACTAATTTTTAAACTCAGGGAACTGCAACGGGTACTTCTCTTTCTCCATTGTTATATAGTCATCCCTAATTCTCATTTTGTCTTCGAAACGATCCTTTTTTACCATAATGTGTATCAACTGCTCATCCTTCTCAGCAAGCCGTTTTTCAGTCGTTTTGATTGCCTTCTTACTCTTTTTTATCCAATCTTTATGCTCTTTGATTTTGTTTTTATTGAGGTCAATCCATTCTTCAGCTTGTTTGCATTCCGAACCTATATCATTAGCAAGTTGAGTGAGAAGTCGGGATGACTCTTTGTCCTCTTCTTGTTGTGCTTCAGCCTTCTTTAATTCTTCAAAATTTTCATGTGACATATATGACCCGGCTGAAGAGGGTGTAAAAAAAGGGTCTACCGAATCACAGTAGTAACAATCTACTTCGTTGCATAAATGACAGTTTGACATGACAAAACACTGCATAAAGCTGAAATTCGTAGTCCAAATATAACCATTTCGTAGTCAAAGTATTATTTCATAGTCTATTTATTTATATAAATAGATGTTTAAGATCTATAAACCAAACACCCAAATCACCTAAACGAAACGAATTCCCATTATTAGAAATGTCGTCGAATGCAACAAGTTCTTCGAATGAAGTACCTGGTTCCAATTCTGAAAGGCCATGGACGACAAACGAGGTGTTAGTTCTAACACGGTGCTGGCTAAGTGTTAAGGATGGTGAACCGTTACTTGCTCCCCCGCATTGCCTAATTGGTGATGAATGGAGTCGCATCACATCTTTGTTTAACCATGAGATGGGAGAAGGGCAAAAAAGAGAAAAATCAGATGTTGTTACTAAGTGGACGGATGTAAAGGAGGAAGTGACATGGTTCAATCGAGCATGTAGTTATGCGAAACGTAACAATGTTCGTTGTCGTGACGAAGAAGAGTTCTTGGAAGTTGTTACAGAGTTTTACATCTTTGAGCATGAAGGCAGAGACTTCGAATATGAGGAAGTTTGGAAGGTTGTTAGAGATAAACAGTATTTCAAGTAGACCGCTCTAATTTGTGTTAAGACTAAGCCATGGACTTGTGTTTTACGTTAATGCTTTGATCGTATTATGTCGTTTTTTTCATGTAATTGTTGTGATGTTTTAATGGTTCATGGAATCTTGTTACTAATGTATTCTAATATATTTTGATAACTAATGCAATGGCCATTTATTAACCCAAGTTAATCATACGAGTTTCTCACATAATAAACTAAAATATATTAACTCAACTTAATCATACGAGTTTCTCACATACTAAACTAAAATATATTTTAAACATATGAAATACATACGAATTACATACGAAATACATGAAAATAACCTAGTACTCACATAATAAACTAAAATAGATTTTAAACAAACGAAATACATACGAAATACATAAGAAATACATGAAAATAACCTAGTACATGAAAATAACCTAGTACTCAAATAATAAACTAAAATAGATTTTAAACAAACGGGATATATTTCAAAATATTCCAAGGGGCTTGAAACTGGAATTCCAACCCGTTACTTAATGACTTGTATTCCTCCTTAGCAGCTTCCAAGATGACATCCTCAGTAGCATTTAAACGGGTGTCGTCAATTTTGGTATAAAGATCGTTGAATAATAGAACTTCGGTTTTCATTTCATACCATCTTGCTAAGATGTCTAGTTCGTCACGATCGTTTCTTGTAGCCATTCGGTTTTCAGCATTGAAAATATTTGTTAGACGGCTCCAAAACATTGGATCATTCAACTTGCTTGTCTCGTACACATGAATATAAGCATGTGTAAGAACCAAGAACTCTTCATTGCTCCATGATATAGAAGTCATTTGGATTGAAACAAAGAGGGTAGAATCTAAAAAACAATATTTGAACAACTATATTGGTTAATTTAATAACGTTTTGCATGTAACTTAGGGTCAATTTATAGTAGTTTCTACACAAAATCGCAGTCCAAACTTCTAATATGTCTGCAATTCATAGTCAAAATTAACTGACGAATGCAGTGTACTATACTTATAACACAACAGATCACTGTTCGAGTTGACAATTCATCCCCGGTTGAATGACAACACAATACATTGCTGTTTGAGTTGACAACTCATTGCACCAGGAAAGTAAGGAGTCGTTATAAATAGATTTCAATATCCGTTGTAATTGTATTTTATTACTTCCCTCCTTGCAATTATGGACTCACCACGTATATGGAGGAACGCAGAGGAGGTCGCTTTGGTTCAAGCTTGGATTACAACTGTAGAGGTGGATTTTCCACCGGGTCCCCCACAAGTTCGTGCCGGATCATTTTGGTCTCGTGTCTGTCATTTGTTTCACCATTTAATGAACCGCACTCAATATCGAAGAAGAAGAGATGTCAAAGCGAAGTTTCTGGATATGAAAATGAAGGTGAAACAATTTCAACGTATTTATAACGAGTTGGATAACGAACATGCAAATACGGATGAAGACATTCTACGACAGGTGGCTTTGGAACTATACCGCTTTCAATACGATGGTAGCGAGTTTACCCACTTAGATGCATGGAATGTTTTAAAGAATGTCCCTTATTTTTAATATGCATGTTGGTTAAGTTAATTGTTTTTCGTTATTTAAGTTGCTTGTTGTTGTATGTGTCTAGTCGTTACTATTTAATAAACGTCCATTTCTTTTAATGTATGTTGTTCCCTCAATAGCCAATATTTATAAAGCAATAAAATAAAACCGGGGTACATAAATAACTAACACATAATACGACATAAAAAATAAACTGGGTACATGGATAACTAATACGTAACACAGCAGTAAAATAAAAACGGAGTACATAAAAAACTAATACATAATACTACATAAAACATAAATATGCTACATGAATAACTACTGCATTGAGGGAGGTAACAGGACCACCGTTTCATTTGGTATTTCCCAATGCTCATATGATGGTATACCATTCACCAACTCAGATCCATATGCAACTCGATACACATAATTAGTGAACTTGTATTCAACCATTCTCTGAATGGACTCAGATGTACGGGTTCTTAGACATGCTATAGCGTGGCCACATGGTATACCACTTTTTTGCCATTTACCACAACTACATACCCTTCGTTCAAGTTGTACGTTGCTGGTGGCAAAAGTGTCATGGACTTCAAATGTATCCCCATACAAACGTTTTGCATTACAATTGTAAGACTTGCTGAGACTTTTTTGAACCTTACTCTCAACGTAAGGGGTCAACCCACCAGACAACCTCCCTGTAAAATTTGATATTTTAATAAAAATAGCATGACAATAAAAAAAACAAAATATAACAATCTCCCTTACCAGCCAGTTCGGCCCGTTCAGCATACTTTGATTTTATCGACGTGGTGGTTAACTCAATTATCGTTGTTATAGGAAACTCACGTGAGGATATAATTTGCAAAATTTCAGGGACGTCAATTGATTTAACATTGTAACGTATTTTTGGGAAAAATGCTCTTGTCCATTTTGAAATCGGTATATCGTCAAGCCAGTAAATTGGACTCATAAGCAAGGTGCAGAAAGGTGGTTGCCTACATGTACTTTGCAACCTTTCGAAACACAAGTAAAAATCATCAACGCTATATGCATTGCATGACTTCCAAAACAACGATTCGACTTCCGTATTGTTATGTCCGATAGACTCACGTATCTTTCGAGCTATATCTTTAGGACAATATCCATGATAGGAATCCGGGTAGGCACTGTCAACACCAAAGTCTATGTTATCACACATGTTGCTTATGAAACCAACCTCTGTGTCCTCACCTAAACAATCTCTTAACCTCATCATGAACCATCTCCATGATTCTTCACACTGTAAGGTTCCCAAACCAAGTGCTAAGAGTAGTGGCTCATGATTTCCATCTAAAGCCACTGCGAAGTACATTGTTGTCAGAAAGCTCCCAAGAAGGGGTAAATAACCCACATATATTAGCGGTATCATGCACCTAAGGAAGGTACGAATCTACATAAAAACGAACACATATTAGTGTTATGTAAGAATTAATCGACATACATTACCATGAAATATTGTATAACTCAATAAAAGAAGTATGTTATACCACGCAACCTAAAGCCACAAAACATAATTGAAAGCGGTTGTTATCGGTTTTCTTAATGGCTGTGAAGGTATTAGGATTTGTTCTTTGAAGGTTATGCAAGAAAATTGGTAGTTGAGAAAAGGTTCTTTGGCTGTGACTACTCATTTTCAATATCGATAATTGTGCTCTACAATGATCACACAAATGGAATTATAAATAGAAGATATTGTATCTCTACTGATCAAAATTCATAGTTTAACCCTTTAAATTCATAGTTGAACATTTTGAATTCATAGTCAAACCAGTTCATTTCATAGTCAAATTTCACTAACCGACATGACAATACTACAGAATGTACTTGTCTGCATTTCATAGTTGAACATTTTGAATTCATAGTCAAACCAGTTCATTTCATAGTCAAATTTCACTGACCGACATGACAATACTACAAAATGTACTTGTCTGCATTCCATAGTTGAACTTTTTGAATTCATAGTCAAACCAGTTTATTTCATAGTCAAAAAGAATTGTCCGTAATATGATTTATTCTATAAATGGGTGTCACTCATTATGAAAAAATTTAACTGAGAAACTACCTCCGATTTAAAAGAATAAGAAGGCTAATGGCATACTGCAATTGTGGAGGAGAACGTATCGTTAGGATTTCGGGTACAGCTAAAAACCCAGGAAGATTGTTCTACGCTTGCCCGTATTTGGTATCATGTTCTTACCGTCATTCAAATTTAAACCCTCGTGTTTACATGACACAAATTTATTTTCTTACTGTGGATATTAAATTTAACAGGGACCAAAATGCGGGTTTATCAGTTGGGTTGATGAAGAGAAGGATCAATCTTCTATGGTAATAGCTAAAGTAGCTAACTCTAATAAGCTCTTTCAATCAGAAAATAAGAAGTTAAAGATAGCGTTGGTTTGTAGTTGGGTGTTGTTCTTGGCAGTTCTTGTTTACAAGTTGTAAGTTTTTCAATATTGTTTTTATGGTTTTGAAGTTGTTTGGTCAATAAATTGTTGTATTTGTAACGTTAAAACAAATGTTGTGGTCGTTCTTATGTTGAATTTATTGATAAGTAATTAGTAGGTCATTAAATTGTTGTAATTGTCGTAACGTTATATTTTTTGTCATCCGTTGAGTAAACTCTAAAGATAAACTAATAATGAAATCCAACATTAATTTGTATATACATTTATATAATCCAACTACAGAGGAGCAAGACTAGACCCCCAAATAATTTTTGCCATCCGGAGACGGAACTCTAAAGCTGCGTTCTTTGGGTCAATAAGAACACGTATTGGTTGACCTGAAACCAATTGCTCCATAAACATACAAAGAAAAACACCGCAATCTCCCAAATGACTACTTTGTTGGGGAACGTTTTCTTCATAAATGAATTGCATATTCAATGGAATCCTTGGGATGTTCCTCCGCGCCCAATACTTAATCTTGTCCAAATAATTTGCCACCCGACGTTCAAATTTGGAAAAGATTCCTTCGGATTGGAATTTTTCATAAGCACCTCTACCAAGACTGTCATAAATATGCACTTCCATTGACGCTAATCGTAGTTCCCCAAATAGCCAATGATTAGGGGATGAATGAATCGGCAATAAGACCTGTATAAGGATCAGAAAATAAATTTATGTTTATTTACATCACAATACAAAAACATAACAAAAAAACGATATTATTTTCAATATAAAGTATTAAGTTTACCGTATCAACATCCCACCAAGCAACCATGAAGTTGGGGTATGTAGCAATACCAGCCATAAATGCCCTCCAGTCCTGTCCTTCTTCCAAAGCATGAGAAACAAAAAAATTTGGAGGCATTATTGTATGTCGGTCGCTCTCAAACCGTCTCTCCATCAAAACTCGGTACCAAATGGTTATATGCTGCACACATGATACTTTTGTTATTGACTAAAAAACAATTAACTTTTAAAAGAATTAATTAACAATTTATTTACCGCTGACTCCAACCATCCGTCGTGTGTATGCCCAAACAATGAGCTCCAAAAATCTCTATCTAACACGAAATTAAACAAACGATGCTGCACATCGTATGAATGCAATACATAATTTTGGATGACATCCTCACCGCCTGCTACGTAAGGTTGCAGGCGCAACATGGAGAAGTCATGAGCAACACCAAAAACTGGAGGAGGAACGGGGCTTGTTGATTTCATACCAACCTTCTTTTTTGTTCTTCTTTTTTGTTTCGGTGTCGTGTGCAACTAAAAACAATATTCAAATGTTTAAATGTATATCTTTCAGATAATTCATATAAACATAAAATCATCAGTTTATAAATAAAACGAATACCTCGGTGTAAGGAGTGCATAAAAATTGTGATGGTTTTCGACTCCTAGGTTTATCGGGTGTAACTTCTTTGTCATCATCATCATCATGAAAATAATCTACATTTCCCATTATTATAAGTTCGTCTTCATCCGACACATCATCATCAAATTTGTTCCCTGCATTGTCATTCCTCTCCTCCCACTCCTACATTAAAGATAATACTTTATACTTAATAACGAAATACACATAATTTAATAACCAATAATATCTAAATAAACAAAATATTAATATTAATGTAACTATATAATAACCTCTTTAACTTCACTATAATCGTTTACATCAAACACATCATCATCAAATTTGTTCCCCGCATACTGATTACTCTCCTCCAACACCTACATTAAAAATATAACTTTTTACTTAATAACGAAAGACACTTTATTAAAAAGTAATTATTAAAATCGTAAAGGTAACATCTATAACAACCTTGTCGTTTTGAGTATCACCAAAAACATTTTGAGTTGTATTGTTTTTATTCATCACTTCATCTTGCACAACCTATATTTTCAAATATAAAATATGAACACAGGTATTCATATATGTTAATAAAATTTAATAAATAATGTAGCGTGTAACTAACCTGTTCATCATAATTTCTTTGTGACACTGTCGGTTCCTCAAAAATAATGTCGTTCCAAAATTGTTCATTATTCACTTCTTCATAAAAAACCTCTGTAGGTTTTTGTTGATTCATAAACACATGCTGCTCCAGTGCATGTACCCGTTTCAACAACTCGTCTAGCTTGTGTTTCCCACTGCCCCGACCTCTACCATGAGAGCGACCACTGGACGACATACTAGACGAAGATTCGTCTTGTCTCCTAAAATGGTCCCGTACTGGGGATGGAACTGCTTTCCCTTCACCATATACATACTCTTGAAATGACATATAATAAAAAGATGTCATCTCACCATCACCCGGTAACATGTTTTGTCTTGGTGGTAGCCCCTCCTAAAAAATTAAACATATTAAAAATGCATATAAAACTATAATAATCAACTTTATTAATAATAAACGAATTATTTTTAAACCTGCATCTTTGACCAAATCTTGTTCACGTCAACCCATTTCAATTTTTTTGTTCCGCTCCATCTTTTCATCCGAGGCAAGTCTTTATTTTTTCTCAATGCAAATCCACATGCACGAACAGCCGGAATCATCTCATATATCCATATCTACAATTTTGTACAATAACAGTAATAAAAGTTAAAATTAAAATAAAAAATATAACAATAAAACAATTTAAATATAATAAAATTTTTATACCCTAATTGGAGCAGTAAATCCTGAGACGGAATACTTTAAAGTTTGACCACGCTCAGGAAGTGATAAATAATGATGTATCTTATTCCACGTATCCTCAAGGTCAACATAAGTAAAATCCCATTGATAGCTACCCCAAGCGAAGCTAACAAAACAAAAAAAACAAAATTGATTATTATATAAATTATAAGTTTAATAAAATAGAACTTTTAACGTAAAGAAAATATACCTATTCCAGAGATCCAAATTCTCAGCCAAATAAAACCAATCTTGTGGCACCCGATCGTTAACTTCTTTGCCCAAAAAACCTTCACACAAAATGTATATCAAACATACTCTAACTGCATCAAGGTCGTCAAGTGCTAGGAATGTTTGATTTAAAATTAAACTTTTCAGGTCGCCGATTTTCACCGAACTATTAGTATGGTCCGGAAATAGCCGTTCACGCAGTAAACATCTTTTTTTACTGCTTATTAATTTTTCCGACCCTTTTCTCCCAATGTTTTTTGGATACTCCCCAAAATTGAACCCGGTAATCAAACAAAACTCTTCCGGCCCATAAACCATTTTGGTATTGCCTACTCGAAAATATAAACGTTTTATTCCATCTGGAGATAAAACAGGGTCCGGCCGGATCTGATGAAGGAACATTTTATGAAACAATAAAGCGTCCCCTTGTAAACGAGGGACATCAATAAAATAGCCAAAGACGGTATTTCTGAAAATAGCACGTCGGACATCATCTAAAACTTCAAAGACTTCCCATATGTTACCGCCAGAGCCTTTTAGGTTCGCAAAGGCTTTCGTATTCATTAAACTAAAATCATGCTGCAAAAAAAAACACAAAAACAAATTAGATAACTAAAAAATATATATATTTTTAAATATATGATTACGAACTGCAAATACTTTCTTAATTACTAATATATATATTTCCCCGATAAAAAACAATAACATACACATATATAAACAATTTTCCAAATTATACAACAAATATATTTACGATAGAAAGCAATATCATACATAATTATATAAATATTTTCAACTTAAACATATTTTCAACTTAAACAAATTTTCAACTTAAACGACAAATATATAAACAATTTTTATCTTTCTAATTAAAACTAACATTATATAACCATATAAACAAAAAAAATTAAAAATAAAACGACAACCAAACTAACAATTTTGCAAGTTATACGATTACTTTATACAAAATTTTCAACTTATACGACAAATAAAAACAATTTCTAACAATATATATACGACAAATTTTCAACTTATACAAATGTTATACGACAAATATATATACAAACAACTATTTTGCAGTTTATATAAACAATTATAGGATAAAAATTTACAAGATTTCAGGTTATACAACAACTAAAAAAACTATAAAAATAACAAATTGTAAACATTATCTACTTGTCTCTACTTGCATTTAAACTTCAAGTATACTAAAAATATACTAAAACTATCAAACACAACAAAATTAACTTAAAAAAAAAATAACTTTAAACATTAAAAGAGTTAAAATCTAACCATATTTGCGGGATTGTTGACATAATCCTCCATTTTCTTCAAAAACTAGCCAAAATTCCGAGAGAAGCCCAAAGTTAGAGAGAGTTTTTGTGTAGAGAATGGTGAAAATGAAAAAAAAAAAAAAAAAACGTTTTTATACCTAAAAATCACCCATTTCGCAGATGAGAAGGCCCCATCTGCGAAATGGGCATCTCATCTGCGAATGTACAAGTGCCTGAAGCACAACTGTGCTTCAGGCACTTGTACATTCGCAGATGAGATGCCCATTTCGCAGATGGGGCCTTCTCATCTGCGAAATGGGTGGCTAAATATGCAATCCCGATTTTTTTTGGCTATTTTTATAATGCAATTAGTGTAATTGGCTATTTTTGTCATTTTCTCTAAAAAAAAATCTAATAGATAGCTGAACAAATTATGCCCTCCCTGCAATGAAGATTCCCGTAAATCACCAGGAAACTAATTCAAAAGTAGTTGTTTAAAACTAGTGGTGTTTGTGGTGCAGTGCAGCTTAGGGTCAAAACCACAAACAACACTTGCGATTTGAGATTTTCGTAGCCACAAACTGCACTGTAAAAGTTCAAAACCGCATTATGCAGTGCGGCTTAACTTGTGCAGTCTGTGTTTTTTTTATAGGACTCCCCTGTTTATATGTAGTCTTGATTATTTATTTTGATTTAATAAAACAAATTCATATGTTTCTTCAAAAGAGAAATTTAGAAGATTAAAACGGAGTTTTTTTTACCAAATTATAGCAAACATAAAAAATAGTATCAATATATGGTTGTTTCAAATATATTGGCCAAAATAGTTGTGGACACATATTTTTTTTTAATTTTTACAGCGAAAATGACTTATGAGGGTAACTAACTGTTGAGTTTGTTCATAGTTGATTCTTTTTTTTTTTATACGCAATATACTATCGAACTTGCTGTTTGTGTTCACCATAACTTTTTTGACCGGCTATCACATGTGATAGTTGGTGAAAAGGGTCATGGTGAACACAAACAATAAGTTCGATAATATATTGGGTAAAAAAAAGGAAATGGACTAAACGTGAACAAACTCAATAGTTGATTACTCTTCTGAGTCATTTTCCCTTTACTCATTTGCAGAAAATCCCATGTCATCTCCTGCTCATATTAATGATTTTATGAGATTTATTCTTACTTCTTTTCAAAACATAACCCACGAAAGAACATTATTCATACATATATAACTTTGTAATGCACTTGAATATTTATTAGGGAAATCTCGATTGAGCAGGTGCATTTCATGACTACATTTATATTTTCAAACAAATGATTTATCGTATAATGGATTCTAGACAAGTCTACAAACAAGTGGAATCACAAGTGTTGTGATTTTTTAGTTTAGTTGGCTTTAAGATCCAATTTATGGGATAAGATACAATAGGCCTGACAATCGTGTCGTGTTCGGGTTGGCGGGTCAAAATATGTCAACCCAAACACGACCCATTTAAATATACAGGTCACGGGTTGGCGAGTTTGGAACAGAAACCCATATATGACCCGCCAACCCATTTATTTATACGGGTTCACAGGTTGCCGGGTTCGTGGGTCCAAATTTTAGACATTTAAGTCTTAAACATCCAAATGGAAATTAAAAACATTCATAGAAACATGTTACAGACTTAGCATTATAAGTTACGACATACGTCCTTAGATCATCCACCACGAGTCAAAATATCAAAATTGTCAAATGGTCTATGAATCAATGGTATATATTATATAATACTTAATAAATATTAATACTTGATATATAAATACATTTAAAAATAAAATAATTTTTTTATTAAGAATATAAACGGGTTGGCGGGTCAACCCGTTTATTTTTTGAGAAACCCATATATGACGCATTTAATAAATGAGTTGGTGGGTTGACGGGTTAGCAGATTGGCGGGTTGAAAAACTCAACCCAAACCCATTTATTTCGTGTCGTGTCGCGGGTCGTATCGAGAATTGCCAGCCCTAAGATACAACATCAGTATGTACAAGATCATGCAACTTTTGCAGACACATCGCCCTAATATACCGTGAGGTAAACGTTTTGCTGATAAAGATAACTCCCATACACAATCATATCCTTCTGCAGAAAAGTTGTTGGCAGTTAACCATGGTAGGCGTAACATAGACCATGTTTTGACGAAGCTACCCCTCTGAAACGCTCTTCATGTATGTTATAGCCTAAGAAGGTTACAACCTTTGATACTTTTGCAACTTTAATTTCATTTAACTTTTTGGGGAAAAGAATCGGGAGGGTAACTAACTATTGAGTTTGTTCACATTTGGTCTCCTTGAAAGATCTAATATGCTCAAGAGTCATATTAGAATAATATTTGCTAATTAACATATGCTACTAAGGGTCACACTAACAACAACTTGATACAATTGATTATTTATTTCAAATTGATTTTAATAAATATTCATAAACTCTTAAAATAAGTTGGGAAAATATTCATTTCAAGGAAATAATTACTTTACAATACAAGTAACATTAAAATTCATATGATATGAATTAAGCAAGTCATGTACAACATTTTGGACTATAAAAACTTTTTTGACTTTTATCTAAATGTTAAAGTTTATATTTTATAAACTAATTTTTATAAAGTTAACCAAAACTTGTTTCTTTTTGTGCCCAAAAACGTGGCTTGTCCTTGGCTAGGGAGGGATGGTCTTTTGATTTAATTAATCAAAAGAACATGTCTTAAGGAAGTATGCTTGAGACATGATAATGAGCTAGAGACATGGAGCTTATATCTCTTGGTTATTAACTATGCTTTATGCTTTAAGTGAGGTATTCATCTTTGGTCTTTATACAAGATGAAAACGGTAGATGCATAAGTGCTAAAGGCTCTCTCTCAAGCTTCTTTTTTTCATGCATTAAGATCTTCTTAAGTTATTTGTTTTTCATGCTCTCTTGGGTCAAATACTTAGGTATTTGTTTCCAAGCTTAAGAGTTAACAAAAGAACTAACATCTCTTCAAGTTGATCAATTGTTGGTGTCTTGAAGTTCATTCATCTTCTTCAACATCCAAGCCTCCCCTAGAAGACCAAAAGTTCTTCAAAGGTTGTTGTTGCTTACTTCTTCTGTGGTTGTGTTTTTATCTTTTCATTTCTTGCAAGAAGATCCTTGGTGGATCATAATTTGTTATTAAGTTCGAAATTTACAAGACTTCTGTTGCTATTATTTTGAGTTTTTGGAAACTAATTTTGGAAAAAATCCAACAATTTCATTTTTTTTACCCAATATACTATTGAACTTGTTGTTTGTGTTTACCATAACCCTTTTCACGGGTTATCACTTGTGATAACCGGTGAAAAGGGTTATGGTGAGCACAAACAACAAGTTCGATGACATATTGGGTACAAAGAAAAAGGAAAGTGACCAAATGTGAACAAACTCAATAATTAGTTACCATCCTGAGTCATTTTCCCATTTTATATTAAAAAAATAATTAAAACAAAACTAGAACACTAATCCATTCATCTTTCTCCTGTCGACATATTATGTTCTTTTATCTTCAGAGCAAGCATTATTTTTATTGGTAAACCTGACCATCAATCCGTTATCTCCCCTGTCTCCTTAGGCTACTACTACTCGGTGCATAAAAACAAGATGAGGTCGGAGATTCCATCATCACTGTCATAATTATATTTGTTTTTCTTTTAATTATAAAATAAGGTTCTATGAATCCTGATAGTTTTGTGATATTTGTAGAACTTTGAATGCTATTGTGTCGGAATTATAGAATTGCAAGTTAAGAGATGAATGTTACTCTAGTAATGCTACTTGTAATGTATTAAAATGTAATTTCTTTATCAGAGTTTCGTTTTCGGCAAAAATAGTGGTGGCCGGAAACAATTATGGTTGTCGGAAACTATCAATTCATGCGTCAAAATTGTGAATAGTCTGGCAAATAAAGGTTGTCATTCCGATCACCATACCTTAAATTAACCCATAAGATTAGTAGTTGTCACAATGCCACTATTTACAGTAAAGATAATATATGAGATAATAGGAACCATTAACGCTTGTTATTTTCTTCTGTATTTTTTTTCTTTTTTGGATAACCTTCGACGAGAGCCTTTGCGCCACCGGTGAACTACCCTACCCCACCCACACACACAATGATGACCTATCGCATCCTCGTATGTAGTGCCATAAACCTATCTTTCATGTGTCAAAGCTCCTTTTCTAAAACACATGAGTTTATTTGGTTTTTACTTTCTTGTAAAATATGTGGGCTAGTAGAAAAATATCTTAGGTCACCAACCCATCTCAACTTGCATACTTGGCGTCATGTAGCCATTGAGTGAGAATGTTTCACCGTGTTCTTTTTATGAAAAAAATTTAAAGACAAGGCAGACAAAATGAGGTAAAATATGGGAAAATGTCATATTAGCCCATTTAACTTG
This sequence comes from Lactuca sativa, assembly GCF_002870075.4. Taxonomy (NCBI): domain Eukaryota; kingdom Viridiplantae; phylum Streptophyta; class Magnoliopsida; order Asterales; family Asteraceae; genus Lactuca; species Lactuca sativa. Next base: position 158,136,837 of record NC_056624.2, on the reverse strand, counting down.
TTATATTTGTTTTATTTGTACATTAAATGAATGAACTCTCTTTTTGGTGTAAAGGTTATTATTGAGAAAATGAACTTGTCACATTTGTTGGGTTTTTTTTTTTTTTTTTTTTTTTTTTTTTTAAAATTTTTGTTTTGTTTTGATTTTTTTTTGTTATTTTTTTTTGTGTTTAAATACAGTCTATCAAAATATTCATTTTAACTTATATCGGTATAGAACCGATAAGAAGTTAAAAAACTCTTTTTTTAAGCTTACCCAGACACCCACAAAGTCCACATTATACCTATGTAAAACAAAAAAAAAAAACTTAAATAATCGTTAAATTTTTTTTTTGGGTTAAAATGATATTATTCCTTGAGTAAATTACATGAATTATGTGTCGTATAGGTGCCAAAAGGCACGTTCAATCTCTATTTTAAAAAATTAACTAGAACCGTCCATCATATCATTAAAAAGTATATGTTTCATCCCTCTTTAGTTTAAATATGCACGATTTCACCCATTGCTAGACATAAAATGACAATTATGCCATTTCATTTCCTTTTTCATTTATTTTTATTTGTTTATTATTTATTTATTGATTGATTTTCTATTATCTAAACTAATAAAGCCTAAGACGTGAAATGATAAATAAACAAAATAAAATTGGACTATCCCTCTTGCTGCCGTCGCTGTCTAGGTTTTTTTTTAATCTAAAAATAATAAATAAACAAAATAAAATTAAAAATAAAATTATTAAAAATAAAATAGTCATTTAATGTTAACAGGACTAAGGATGCAAGAGAATACATATTCAGAAACTATCCAAATTAATTTTTAAAATAAAATTAAGCGTGCTTTTGAGATATGTATGATAACATATGGAATGATAGTAATAATTTATCCTTATTTTAAAAGATTAATAATTTACCCTTATTCCTTCTTTTTATTGCTTGGTGACGAAAGATATTTCTCGTTTGCACCAAATCCTTTGATTTTTTATTTTATTTTTCCATCAAGCAATTAGGGTTTCAATAGTATGGCTCAACCAGCTGCGCAATTAGCATCAATGAACGAGGACAAATCCTATAGCCACCATCAGCAGGAGGAATTCAAAGTTTCTGTCACCTCAAAACCATGTCCAGATATGCTCAATGGTAATTTCTGCTAGTCATTTACTACTGCTATTTACACTGCATATCACACGGAAACAGGTGATTCATGTGAACTGCTTGCGGATGGTTGAAGAAAGTGTTTATACTTACCATTCCGTTTCTGTTAGCACTAGTCTCCTTTGAGAAATTTAGCGTAAAAATGGTTTAAATCAAGAGTGCAATACTGTTCCCAGGGAAACTTTCCTTTCTTAATGATAACAAACAGTTCTTCGTTTTTTTTTCCTAGAAAATTCGACATGAGATAGATTGTTGTTTTCATAAAAAGATGAAATCGCTATTTAGTTCTCATGTATAATGTTTAAGTATTACTTCACAACTAAATCAAAGGATTAAAATTGGGCGTATGCACTAGAATTGATGTTTAATCTTGTTGAAAAGTTAAAAGAATATTGCAATTGTCTGTAGATGAATGTGGTGCTAACTTTGTGATTGGTAATACTTCAAAGGATCTAGAAAGGATTACATGAAAACTTGTATCCCTTTATATGAAGCATCAATCAAAGGTGATTGGAAGACTGCTAAAGAGATTCTTGATAGAAAGCCAGAGTTGGTAAGGTATAGTATCACTGGGAATGGGGATACAGCGCTTCATATTGCTGCATCGGCCAAAAGCACCAAACAGAGTGAAGATTTTTTGGAACATCTGCTGACTTACATGGAAAACAAGGACCTGGAACTTGAAAATAGCAGCTCCAACACTGCCCTCTGTTTAGCAGCTACAGCTGGAAATGTTAAAATGGTTAAGATTATGGCGGAAAAGAACAGGGCCTTGGTGGCAATCACTGATAGTGAAGGAATGACTCCGCTGTATAAGGCTGCCCTGTATGGAAATTATGAGGTGGTGAAGTATCTGTATGAAAATTTGGGTGGAAATAATTGGGCACCTCAGCACCATAGTCGTCTTCTTTTACAATGTGTCGAGAATAATATGTTTGGTAAGCATATGTAGTTATTTTACATTTTCTCTGTGTTGTCTTATCATTAGTTTAGCTGTACTAAAAGAGCTTTATTTTATGCTTTCGTTGTTATTGTTTTAAGTGTGGATTTTTGTTGCTTTTGTGATAGCAGTTTTTCCTCACAAATGATTTCCTTAACATTTTTAGATATTGCACTCAAGATAGTGAAAGAGCACCCTGAACTTGATAGTAATGGAAGTGTGCTTGGAGTTTTGGCTCGAAAGCCTGATGTATTTGCTGAAACAGAATCTGATATCTTCAAGAGAACCTTCAATTGGGGTAAACAAAGCATCCTTACTCCTTGATCATTCATTTTTTACTTGTAAATATCTGGTATGTATATCATGACTTTTTGTGTTACTTAAAAAATTTTCAGTCATTCATCCAAAGTTGCAAGCTTTTGAAAAAGAAAGTAAAGCTAAAGCATTGGAGTTACTAAGGATCATTTGGAAGAATATATCTGAGAAGCGTAAGATTGAAATTGATGACATACTGAGAGGGCCCCCTGATCCTCCTCCTCCCATTATGCAAGGTGATATTGAGAAAAAGCCTGTTGAAATATGGAACACGGTTAAAGAGCCTGCTGCTACAATTTGGAATAATCCGAATGCGGTTAGAAAGTATTCTTCTAGAATACTATTTGTTGCTGCAGAAATGGGGAATACCAGATATTTAGTTGAGCTTATCCGTCAGTATCCTGATCTGATATGGAAAGTAAATGATAAAAATCAAAGTATATTTCACATTGCTGTAAAACATCGCCATGAGGGTATCTACAATCTGATGTATGAGATAGGATCAATGAAGGATCTGATAACTCCTCTCAAAGATGAAAATGACAACACTATGTTGCATTTAGTTGGGAAGACTGCCAAGAAAAAGCAACTTGAGGATGTGTCGAGAGTTGTTGCTTTACAGATGCAACGGGAACTTTTATGGTTCAAGGTACATTAATCTCTTCTAGGTTGAAGTTCTCATGCACATTATCTTTCTCTTTTTCATTTATATTATCTCCTTTTTCCTTTTAAATTACTTTTTGGGCTAAATGCAAAAAATAGCAGATAACAAAGTACATTGCTATATTTTTGCATTTAACCCCTACTTTTTTTAATATATATATATTCTTATATGATGGACATGCATAGTTGTCACCTCAATAAAATAAAATTGATATGCTCGGTTTATGTTGTAGGAAGTAGAGAAGATGATCCCACCTTCTTATCGGAAACAGAAGAACAAAGTAGGTCTAACACCACATGAGTTATTTACCGAGGAACACAAAGAGCTAGTCAGACAAGGTGAGAATTGGATGAAAGATAAGGCTAGCCAATGTATGGTGGTTGCCACCCTTGTTGCCACCATAGTGTTTGCTGCAACTTTTACAGCGCCAGGGGGATACAATCAGGCTGATGTTGTCCCTTACTTTTACCGAAAAGGAACCTTTATAGTTTTCGCAGTAGCAGATACCATATCTTTGTTCTCATCATCAACTTCAGTCCTCTTGTTCTTATCTATCCTCACGTCTCGTTATGCAGAACGTGATTTTTTGGAATCGTTACCCATAAAGCTAATGTTAGGTCTGGCAACACTTTTCCTCTCCATAACAACCATGATGGTTGCTCTTAGTGTTGGCTTCTTTGTGTTGTACATGAAATGGATAACCCTTCTTGCTACCCTTCTTGCTACCATGCCACTTCTCTTATTTGCTATGTTGCAATTTCCTCTGTTAAAAGATGTTACTCGCTCGTCATATGCTTCCAGGCACCTCTTTCGGCCCAAGAAACATGTTCTTTACTATGAAAACTCCAACTCTAACTCTCGTCGTTGGTTCCCATTTACATTCCCTTTCGTTTCAAGTTGTACCTCAAAGATAATGAAATTGTTGTAAGTTTAACAATTCCTGTTGTAATATCATTCCGAATGTGTCCTAGTTTGTCGTTCTATTTATTTCATTCCATAACATGAGATTGAGACCCAACTATGTCACATGGCATAACCCATTTGTAGTTACACCTCAAGTTTACCACATTTTTATTATTTTGTCACACAAGGAATGGTCGCAATTGCATGCCACATTTACTTTTTAATTTATTTAAACAATGAAAGCAAAAAAACTACATGTTATATATATATATATATATATATATATATATATATATATATATATGTATATATATTTTCAATTTTAATTTTTATCGCTAAAGCCATGTTGTGTTGGGTGTAGTGACTTGTATCTTGCCTAATGTCACAAGTTTTTACTTCGTATGCTCTTTTTTTTGAAAGAAATCGAACTATTTGCTTTATTTTTCATTTAGGTCTGCGATCTTCGACTTCATTACTTTTATGTCATCTGAATGTTTGGCTTCACCCATGTCCTTGCGTTTGGCTTTGTGCCTTACCATTGGGCCTAAATGAAAAAAAAAAAATCAAAACGTCCATGTAGTATGCCTCTAAAAGACGAACCAAATTTGTTTTGATGAATAATAGTGCATGAAGGCTTTTCAAAATTTAAAGGGGCGGTTTTCCCAAGCATCAATATTGCGATCACCCAATTGGTGATAACCTTTTGAAATTATATGTGATTATGTGGTTGATGTTGTGCACAAGTGAATAAAAAACTTGTTGTAATCTCTTATGTTAGCAAAACTTTTTCTGATGCACAAGTAAATTATACAAAGACAAAAAGAGTTGTTAGGGTTGCCTTTGCTATAGACAAAGATCATTGTTTTTTCAAATCGTAGTGCTTTACGACATCTCATGCAAAAGAAAGACGATAAACCTAGGCTTATTAGATGGATCTTGCTATTACAAGAATTTGACCTAAATTCAACATAAAAAAGGAAGTAATAGTGTAGTAGTTGATCACTCATCTAGACTCCCATTTATATATCAAACAACTTCAAGGAAGAAATTAGGGATAAGCGGAAAGAACAATTATTAAATATTAATGGATTACCTTGGTTTGCTAACATTATGAATTATTTGGATACTAGAAAGATGTCATGGCATTGGAAGAAACAAAAGATGAAACATTTCTTGTTGCAAGCAAAGCGATGTATTTGGGACAATTCATACTTATTCAAAATTTGATCATATTAAATAATCTGGAGATATGTTCTTAATCATGAAATTTCATATTTATTGGCTCATTGTCATCTATACATGTGCGGAGGGAATTTTAGTGCTCAAAAGACGAGTACTGAGTTTTTGATTCAAGCTTCTTTTGGCCTATAATTTTTCATGATGCATATGTGTTTGTTAAATCCTACTTAAAATGCCAACAACTTGGAGGGAGTGGGTCTTAAAGAGAGACCAAATGCCTTTAAACCCTATTCTTGTGGTTGAAAATTTTGATGTGTCGTGAATTGACTTCATGAATTCATTTCCATATCTTTTGGAAATTTGTGTACTCTAGTAGTTGTTGACTATGTCACAAAGCGGATTGAAGAGGAGGCTACTAGAACCAATGATCATCACAAATTGTGTAATTTTGTCAAAAATAACATTTTCGTAAGACATAGAATTCCCCGACAAAATACCCGGTCCTCCCATACTTAGGGTTCGAACCATCACCAATTGGTGCACCAACACTCTATCCCACAGACTGTCTCCACCAGTAACATCGCACCTAATCCCGTAAGGTGCTACATAACGCTCGATGATCTCTCTGACAGAGGTCAAGCAACTCTAAAACCCTGAATCTCGTATGAAATCCTCAGAACTTCCCATCATGACGGCCTCTTAGTCATTCAGAATCTCATACCATTCCATCACCGGACCTCCCAATTGTCCAGTACTAACCCTGACTCTTAGTCTGGAAATAATAGACTATCATTCTCCTCCTCCTTTGACTCCTCAACCAATGCCCCATCACGTCCCTTATCATAAGAGCAGAACCCTCATTTCCACTCTGGATACCCGTCAAAGACAATAAGAGTCACCCCCTGATATACTCCTCTTGATCGTCCGACACTGTAGCTAACACATGCCCTACCATACTCAAATAGGGTGTATCCTGGTCCCTGACCATCTCAGTCCCCACTGACGACCTGATCAAGCTATATGTTTACCTCGCGACAAACCTACCGACAAATACTCTGATTAAAGATCTCCACCAGTGCAATCCCACAAGTCTCACTCCCTAGCTCAGAAACCGAGATCTCGACACCTCTTACGTCTCCCACAGGAAACGGGAATAGCACCCTTCGGGTCACAGAAAGTGACATCTCCACTATCGGCCGGTCGCCCAGCTCAAATCGTATTCTTCCATAACGCACCATCCCTGCTCAACCATGAGTCTTGCGTCTCCACTAGCATATCACTAACAATTCTTCGGAGCTAACTCGATTCCCCTCTCAAGGGATGCTCCACTAAAACTTGTTCATCCTGGCCTTCGGGCCCCACACCCCTCTACATCCGACCTCGGTCTAGATAATCTCCATGGAATAACCGGTAAAACCAGAAGCACTAACCGCCACATATCATGGCACTCGAACCATGTCCTCTCTTCTCAACCCGACTCAAATCATAGTACTCGAACCATGGCATCGCCTCTCGATCTGCTACAAATCATGGTACTCGATCCATGACATCACCTCTCGATCTGCTACCAATCATGGTACTCGAACCATGACATCACCTCTCGATCTGCTACTAATCATGGTACTCAAACCATGACATCAACTCTCGATCTGCTTCCAATCATGGTACTCGAACCATGACATCACCCCTCGATCTGCTACCAATCATGGTACTCGAACCATGACATTACCTCTCAATCTGCTACCAATCATGGTACTCGAACCATGACATCACCTCTCAATCTGCTACTTACAACCTCTGGAATACTCCTTTCATCGAGTATGGGTCCTTTGCTTTTAGTAGTACGGGCCCATACTACCTGCCACATCTACCCATACTCTCTACATGGACCATCCTAGATTCCCTAAGTAGCTGCTCAACCTTCTCATCACCAGTCTCAATACACGTGCTCGCTCCCCAGCGAAATGCTCTATTCTGTTAGGTTACTCATCTGACTAAGGTCACTTCCCAGGCTCTTCCTAGGTCCTCACACTTCTCCGCCATCAACTGCTGAGAAACTCCTTATGATGCCAGTCATCTACCTCCTGAATATCGTCACATTCACTTGGTAGATGACTCCCATCACCGGGAGTTCCACAAAGCACGAAGCAAGCAGCATTCGAGCATCGAATAAACACATATAACCCGCTCTAGGTGATAACTCCACTTGCTCTGCTCATACTCAAAAGATGTCACCGAACCCTGCAACTCTACCCCCGCGGGTATCTAACTACTCTCTCGGTAGGCTCCACAAATGCTCATCTAGGTATCCCTCCTAGATTACTCCTCTACTCAAATTCCTCTCTACAAGGATTCCCGCTGGATACTCTTACTCAACATATACTCGAAAGCGCATCACAAATAACAGCAACTCCTAGGCTAAGGCATCACAAATCAGGCCACTCTAGTCCTAAAATATGAAATACCTAGCCTATCTCTATCATGCATAATATCTCATAATATCTCATAACACATAAGGTAGGGGTATTTTGGGAAATCACCGTTCGGGCTCTGGCTGATTGTACACACTGCTTTTTCTCGTTTTCTCTTAGAAACTCTTGCTCGTTTTAGAAAATCATTTATTTTGAAAATTTTCCTCAATTCCTCAGTTTGAGTCCAGATATACCCGAAGGTGCATCCGAATCCCTCAAACCAAGGCTCTGATGCCAACTTGTAACGACATGAAAATTTAAAACAAAATTTTCATTTCTAAAATGCATAATTTTCATGATACTTTGTATAACAATCTCATTTGTTCAATTTTCAAAACATAACTCCATATTTGATTAATTTAACAATCCAGGATCCTCAAAACATAACTCTTCCTCTGGTGTGTACAACCAAACCGGTGCCGTCCTGCTATCCTGAGAAACCTGAAACACATGTCACATAACACGGTAAGCACGAAGCTTACCGAGTTCCCCAAAATACCACATACAATACATATTAGCCACTCGAGGCTATAACTCTGTGGACCCTCTGGCCCTAACTCTATAGACCTTCCGGTCCTAACTCTCTGGACCCTCTGGCCCTAACTCTGTGGACCTTCCGGTCCTAAGCTCGTTGGACCCTTCGGTCCGTTCTGCTTGAGCCTTCCGGCTTCATGAATCGTTGGACCCTCCGGTCCGGTCTATAAACTCCGCATAACATAAATCACAAAGACATAATGCATAGCATGTCACATACAACAGGATAACATAATACTCAATGTAAGCACATAAGACCTTCCGGTCACACATAACTACCACTCAAGGTAAAGTATAGTGAGAAGACTCACTTCAGATTATGAACAGCTCCTATAGACACTGTTGATACGCACCAGCCTCTTTCTCTGTGCCAAACTCGCAATTATCTCAATTAGAAACTAAGTCCATCCTCTCACTTATTAGGTCTAAAGGTAGACCACCTACCAGCCCATCAATGTCCTAACCCACTGGGCCCACAAAGGCCCAATAATAAATGGGCCTACACACGGCCCAATTCCCAAACAAAAAGGCAAGCCCAACCCAAGGGCCCCAAAGCACATATATACACTTCGCTTGTCCAAGACTCTATTGCATGAAGCCCAAACTCCAGGTGTAACGACCGAAAAATTCCAACCAATTTAAAATTTTCAAAAACAACCCGATTTCATTAAATTATTACAATTAGGTTTACAATACAATTTGTTTAGAGTATTCCCAGAATCACATCACAACATAAACATGAGGAGCGGTACGATCACGCCTTCGCCTTGCCACGGTCTCCAGAAGAACCTGAAAAACATTAAACCACAATTGTAAGCCCGAAAGCTTAGTGAGATATCCCCAAAATACCAACCACATATACCATACACGCATAACATGCCATATCATATCCGATCACAGAACAGCCATGCACTTCGGGTCTACTGTGTGACTGGTCCGCCGCTCCGGCCAACAGTCCACTTGGTCCACCCTCCGAATCTGGCCATATATATCGAGTCTGCAGTGTGATTGGTCTGCCTGCACCGGGCCTTCAATCCACCTGGTCCACTCTCTGAGTCTACAGTATGACTGGTCCGCCCGCACCGGGCCTTCAGTCGGTCTGGTCCACTCTCCAAGCCTCGGCACGTCTGGTCCGCCCTCTTGGGGCCTACAGCCTATCTGGACCCCTCGCTGGGCCTTCGGGACAACCGTTCCGCCCTGGGTATCTTGGCCTACAGCACAAAGCAGGACCTGCCTCAACCCAACTCCAATCCAAACAACCATGTGCACATAAACATACAATCATATAACAATTCATAGTCAACACGCCCATCAAGCAGATCACATAGCATATCATCATCCTATCCAGGATACCGACCTAACCGGTCACTAGCATAGCATCACCCTACATAACAGGATACCGACCTCAACCAGGTCTCTAACATATACCATCCTAACTACCAGGATGCAAACATATCAAAGTAATAACATAACAACAAATACCCGGATCTCAATCCGATAAAGGGCCGCCCTTGGTGCCTTAGACCCTGTTGATATAGTGAGGATAAATCACCTCGCCACTGCCGAAACTCTGAACTGAAGAAGTAGATTCCCGAATCACCGCCTCACCGAAAATCCCGAACTAGCCAACATAACACAAATAAACATTAGGCTAGCACAAAACCCTTCCAAGGGTAAATTGACCAATCCACCCTTAACTTATTTCGGCCCAACACCGAATAAGCTCTCAAGCCCATTAATGGCCCAAAGTCCAAAAGTCCGAAGCAAAGCCCACTATTGGCCCAATTTACTAAATTGGGCCCAACTCACCAAATTGGCCTAGACCCATGATCCATAACAACCAATGGGCCCACAATACTCTATCCATAATGTCCAGTCACGACCCAAAATCCAGCAACCCAATAACAGCCCAATCCCTAAGGCCCAAAATGAAAAACCCAACAGAGGGAGTACGCTGGGCGTACCCTCCCTGGTATGCTGGGCGTACACACTGATTCGCAACTGGGGATCGGGGCACTGACCCGCTACACGGGGCGTACCTCTATGTTACGCGGGGCGTAACTTCGCTGCTCATTAAGTCCTCATAACTTCTTAATGGCTTAAGCTCTTAAGCCCAAACTTCAGATCCTTAGGCCAAATATTCCTAAGATTCATAAAGTCTCAAACTTTATCACTTGGGGCGTCCATAAAGCTCTTAATCCAAGCTCTTAATCTATTAAGACCTACATATCTCACACATGGAACAACCACAGCCCTTGGGACCTCATTTTTCTCACTCAAGACCTCTCCAAAGATCTGAAAGGACAGATAATCTCGACCAACTCAAAACATGCATCAAGATGAGGACTTTTGGGACAAGAATGATGTCAAAACTTCACAACACTTAGATCTATGCAATATAAATGACAAGCAAGAAGCTTTATACCTCAGATATGCTCCAAAGGATGATATCTTTCCAAATCTACAAGCTCCAGCCACTCCACTCCTTCTTTGACAACTTCCACTTTCTTCTTCTAGCGTCTCCTTTGTCAAAATAAGTTTTTCAAGGCCAAACACACCCAACAATGGAGGTGGAACGGCTATCTAGGGTTTCTAAGGTTAAGAGAGTGCTTATGGAGTCTAGGGTATGCACCAACATGTTCCTTATATAGTGGCTGACCCTAATTTTAGGGTTTTAGAACTCTGAGAGTACGCTGGGCATACCTCTAGTACGCTGGGCGTACTCAACCTTGCACCCGCGTCCACTTACGCCCTTACGCTGGGCGTAATCCCAGCTTATGCTGGGCGTACTCGACGTGTCCCCAAATTTCATATTTGGCCCTCTTTTCCACTTTTCCCACAAGATGACCAAAATACCTTTCCTCTTAAATCCCGGGGACTCACAATTAACTACTCTTAGGAACGGGGCGTTACAATTCTCCCCCACTTAGATTAGGCTTCACCCTCGAAGTCTTCGGCATCCCTACTCCAGAACTTCTCCCGCCACGCACCACCTGGCATTAACCAAACCTGGTTCCTCAAGACGCAACCATCGAAACTCGAAACTCACTTTCTCCTTTCTAGCGGTGTCCTGACTACCGCCTCAAGCCGGCCACCGGCTTCACCCTTTGATAACCACACTTATCCGATTCTACACTTATCAACCGAGTACCACTCCATGGCACTTTTCTCGATCCTGATCACAACAATCACTTGACTCTTACAAGCTAGATATAACCCTGAACCACCGGGTTCCCGATCCGAGTCCAACTCTATCCATCCCATGCTGACAGAATGACACATTCTTCAGCCTCAGAGCAATTCCCATGAGTTCTCCTCTTGCAATCGCATGCACATGCTGCACTAGCTCTAGCACCCTCGGGTTAGGAAAACCCGTCACACTGACGACACCTCCAATCATCCCCCTAGGATGAACCACCACTACATCCACAATTCCTTGATCAGAATCAAACTGGGAGTCCAAGACTCCATTCCTGCATCCCTTCCGAGCCTCTTGGCTCTACACCCGCGGAATTCCTTCCGCGACCTCAGCAGACACCCAATCCGGATGTGATCCCATACCACTGCCGCAACACGCTACTCAATGACCATAATTGGACCACTCCAATCATATCTCTGCGCTGCTGCTTTCACTTCCGTGAACTTACACTCCCTCTCGGAGCTACATTCCTCTCTCTTTCCTTACCAAGGAAATCCACTTGGCTGCCTTGTCACTACGACAAGTGCCACAGTGCTCGCCCAGCGCTACACCACTCCTTTATAGCATAACCGCTATCCATGCCACACACATGCTCTGAATCTACTCACAAGGACCCTCGAGTCCATGCACCATCTCCACTAATCAAGATCAATACCCGGGGCCAGACCCTCTAATGCTAACACATCGCGACATACTCAACCCATTTCCTCGAACCGATCTAACAATACCTGCAGAGTCTTCAGCATGACTGGACCGCCTTACCAGGCCTTCAGCCAATCTGGATCACTCTCAGAACCTTCAGCCAATCTGGACCACCCTCCAGGGCCTTCAGTCTGGCTGGACCGTCCTCCGAGCCTTCAACCTGATTGGTACGCCTACCAGCCTTCAGTCTATCCGGACCGCTCAACTAGCATTCATCATTCCGAGTTATCTCTCCGGGAAATCCTCCTATGCATACTGTTCTAGCCCTCTAGGGGTTCCGAACTCTATTTCCATCACACAAACTGAATCCCGGCCTGATCCCAGGCCCTCCACAATCAAGTACCCTTGGTCTGTATCCCACCCCGCATGCCTGCCACTTACTCATACCAACCTACGCTCTTAGCTGACAGAACTCTGCTGAATCCTAGACAGCTAAACAACCTCACATGCTCATCGATCTTCCAGAGAATTTTCCAATTCTCCCCCACTTATAGCACTGACTATCAATCACCGGTCGCCATCATCGACTTCCCTCAACAACCTTACACAACACAATCACTTACACGCGAACTACGTCCCGCAAGCACGAGCAACCTTCACAAAATCACATATCAACACTGATCATACCGAGCTCGAACGAAACTCGATCTTCAACTAACCCCTCCTCAGACTACATATGCTACCCGACATTCAAACCAGACACCAGATTTCCACTAATCACCCCCATGAATGATAACCAATGAAATTCCCAATACTAAACCCATAACCATACCAAACCCTCAAGGAAAAACGAGACTAGCAGATAAACAATACTCCACAATAATCACAAGATAACAGGATATCAAGAAAGAAACATACCTGCAGCTACATCCGGCACTGCTCTGACCTCCTCAAATCCCGAACCGGTGCTGACTGACGACAATCCCTCGCATAGTACCCCTCCTTTCCGCACTTACGGCATGCACCACCGGATCTACAAACTCCGGTGTGACCCATCCCACACTTCCCACAAGCATGGCTGCTCTGAACTGATCCCATGAAACCGTAGCCCTCTGTGCATCCGAATATGACCCCGTGGTCAATCTCCACCAATCCTTCGCCCCGAGCCTCAACAGGTTCAGAGCACACCTCATCCTCTGATCAGCAGGGCATGAAACACGTGAAGAAACACCCCTCCACGTCCGAAAACCATCTCATAGCAACAATCGGGTCCTGAACTCCATCAAAGGTGGGAGGCTTCGTATTATCGAAGTCCCGATACTGAAAACCCCGACCAGCTCCTCCCCCTGCCGCTGCTACAGCCGCTGTAGCCGCCGCGGAAGCCGCCTCTGTGAGAGCTGCATAGCGCTCATCAAAATACTCAACCATCGCGGTCTTGATCGACCCAAACAGTTCCGACAACTCAGCCCGGAACAACTCAACAACGTCATCATGCAGGATCTCGCGAATCCTCACATCCAACTCGCACGTGCTCATGTGACCAAATACCTCGGGCAGTACTGAACCGCCCGGAACTCCCTCTCCTGCTCCCGGTCCTGACCCGGATCCACTCCCAGCATGCCTCGGAATCTCGATACTGAAAAACACCACAAAATCTCAGATACTTCCCACTAACCCGGGAACCAACTCACAACCCAACCCTAGAGGTCATGGTTTCCCTGATACGCGTATGGGTCCTGTGCTTTCAATAGTAAGGGCCCATACTACCTTCCACACCTACCCATATTTGTATGAAGTACTACCACAACACCCTAGTGAAAACATACAAAACAAGCACTCAAGCCTCACTACTAGAGGAACACTGGAAATATCCCACAAGGAAACCCTAGGCTAACAGACATCATATATCATGAATCCTGAAGATCCCTAGCATAATACTAGCATGCTGTTCTATCAAAGCTCAAAAACAATATCATGTATGGTATTTTGGGGGTTACTTACTGGCTCCGGCTGATCGTACCTCCGCGTCCTCCTTTTACTCATTTTGAAAACCATTTTAAATTCTCTTTTGAAAACCCTCCTCGATTTGAGACTGAAGTCACACGAGTGTTCCTCCAATTCACTCAAACCAACGATCTGATACCAACTTGTAACGACCGAAAAATTCCAACCAATTTAAATTTTTCAAAAACAACCCGATTTCATTAAATTATTACAATTAGGTTTTCAATACAATTTGTTTAGAGTATTCCCAGAATCACATCACAACATAAACATGAGGAGCGGTACGATCACGCCTTCGCCTTGCCACGGTCTCCAGAAGAACCTGAAAAACATTAAACAACAATTGTAAGCCCGAAAGCTTAGTGAGATATCCCCAAAATACCAACCACATATACCATACACGCATAACATGCCATATCATATCCGATCATAGAACAGCCATGCATTTCGGGTCTACTGTGTGACTGGTCCGCCGCTCCGGCCAACAGTCCACCTGGTCCACCCTCCGAATCTAGCCATATATATCGAGTCTGCAGTGTGATTGGTCAGCCCGCACGGGGCCTTCAATCCACCTCGCCACTGCCGAAACTCTGAACTGAAGAAGCAGATTCCCGAATCACCGCCTCACCGAAAATCCCGAACTAGCCAACATAGCACAAATAAACATTAGGCTAGCACAAAACCCTTCCAAGGGTAAATTGACCAATCCACCCTTAACTCATTTCGGCCCAACACCGAATAAGCTCTCAAGCCCATTAATGGCCCAAAGTCCAAAAGTCCGAAGCAAAGCCCACTATTGGCCCAATTTACTAAATTGGGCCCAACTCACCAAATTGGCCTAGACCCATGATCCATAACAACCAATGGGCCCATAATACTCTATCCATAATGTCCAGTCACGACCCAAAATCTAGCAGCCCAATAACAGCCCAATCCCTAAGGCCCAAAATGAAAAACCCAATAGAGGGAGTACGCTGGGTGTACCCTCCCTGGTATGCTGGGCATACACACTGATTCGCAACTGGGGATCGGGGCACTGACCCGCTATGCGGGGCATAACTTCGCTGCTCATTAAGTCCTCATAACTTCTTAATGGCTTAAGCTCTTAAGCCCAAACTTCAGATCCTTAGGCCAAATATTCCTAAGATTCATAAAGTCTCAAACTTTATCACTTGGGACGTCCATAAAGCTCTTAATCCAAGGTCTTAATCTATTAAGACCTACATATCTCACACATGGAACAACCACAGCCCTTGGGACCTCATTTTTCTCACTCAAGACCTCTCCAAAGGTCTGAAAGGACAGATAATCTCGACCAACTCAAAACATGCATCAAGATGAGGACTTTTGGGACAAGAATGATGTCAAAACTTCACAACACTTAGATCTATGCAATATAAATGACAAGCAAGAAGCTTTATACCTCAGATATGCTCCAAAGGATGATATCTTTCCAAATCTACAAGCTCCAGCCACTCCACTCCTTCTTTGACAACTTCCACTTTCTTCTTCTAGCGTCTCCTTTGTCAAAATAAGTTTTTCAAGGCCAAACACACCCAACAATGGAGGTGGAACGGCTATCTAGGGTTTCTAAGGTTAAGAGAGTGCTTATGGAGTCTAGGGTATGCACCAACATGTTCCTTATATAGTGGCTGACCTTAATTTTAGGGTTTTAGAACTCTGAGAGTACGCTGGGCATACCTCTAGTATGCTGGGCGTACTCAACCTTGCACCCGCGTCCACTTACGCCCTTACGCTGGGCGTACTCGGCGTGTCCCCAAATTTCATATTTGGCCCTCTTTTCCACTTTTCGCACAAGATGACCAAAATACCTTTCCTCTTAAATCCCGGGGACTCACAATTAACTACTCTTAGGAACGGGGCGTTACACCAGGCCCAACACTCAAGGCCCAACACAATACATAACTCAAAAGGCCACAGAAGGAGTTACACGGGATGTACCTCCTTGGTACGCTCAACGTACTCAAGCGCGCATGAAACTGATCGGGGACCTCAACACACTACGCGCCGCGTTCTGAGACTTACGCCCGACGTAAGTCCCAGACTTATCCTTTCTCTATTTTTGGTCTGAACAAGTTAAGTCATGGGCTCATATCACAGATCTAGGCTCTCTACTACCTCTTAAGTCATAAAGTCGAAACCTTTGATCCTTTGCATGGCTGTAAAGGCCACTAACCTCTCCAAACTCTTAACCTCTTTCCTCATTAAGTCCTTAACTCAAGAATGACTTAATATTAATGACCAAGATTGGATTTTTACAAACTCACACCTCATAATACACTGAAATAAGGCAGATTCTAGCTTATGGAGGCCATTTGCTCATAAAGCCTCCACCTTGGGACCAAAACCCTAAAAGTTGGTCCATCAAGCACAAAACAAAAATGATTAGGAAAGCTCTGAGCTTTTTACCTCTAAGTGAAGCTCCACCCTCTGAAGAACTCAGATCCAAACTTATAATCCAACTTCTAGTCTCCACAAGAACCTCCTCTTCTTCTTCACTATCACATAAAGGCACTTTCTAGCTCAAAACACTCACACACAAACTTAGAACGACGATGATGCTCTCTTAGGGTTTCTCTCTGTGAAATGGTGGCTGAGGAAGAGACCATATCATTCCTTTTATAGTCCTCTAGTCCCATTTAGGGTTTTGCATTTGGGCCAGTTATGCCCAACGTAACTTTTGTACGCCCAACGTACTTCATGGAGTCCGAGTTTATTATAAGCGAATGAGTACGCGCAACGCACTCCTTTGCAACATTTTCCATTTAGGGGCTAATATTGACAATTTGGAGAAGAAGAAGGGTTAAATAGATATACCCATATTCCCGGACGTTACACATCATCCGCCGTCGATCGCCTCTCTCCTACCTTCACCGGCCACCTTTACCTCTGTCGACCACCACACTCCTTGATCTCACGTTCTTCATAGAAAAAACTCCACTGAAGATGCTTTGATTTTGAATCGGTTTGTCCACCATTATTGCACATCCGTTCTCCCTTGTTTCTCTATCATCATCGAACTACTCCATTACAATCGAGATCTCTCTTCTTCCACTGTCGTTTCACCAACTACTAATTAGATAAAAAAAAGGAGAAAAGGATAAGTGCTCTTCATTTATTCTCATATTTGTAACTACCGTTGCTTGTTTCCTATTTTCTTTCTCTAATCTTGAATATTGTATTAGTTTCCTTCACCTTGATGGATTTTCAACCGTTCAAAGTTGGAAAATATCTTTTGTTTGTTTTTAGCACACAACGTGTTTGTTAAAATGCTTCAAAAATGTTTTCATCCTTTACCTTTGTTATTTGTGCTTCTGTATTGGTAATTTCTTCCGATTGACTATGGTTCTTGTGATCTGCCACCTGAGGATATTTCCAAACAAATGATTGGCAAGATTTTGTTGACTAGCTATCACTAAAGATGAAGCTACAATGCCAAATTAGGAAAATATTTGTTAACTATTAGAAGTTAACTTGGAAATCCACATTTACTTTCTCTGTTAATTAGTGCTTTATGTCATAAGTAAAGAAGAAGTGGTTTGTAAGATAATTTTGATCTGTTCTTATCTTAATTGTAGTTACAGGCCTATTTTTGGATTTGGTGGGGGCTCTTTTAGAGTTTTTCACGTTGGTAGCAACACTCATCTTATATTGAAAAAAACCAATAGATTTCTTACTTGTATTCATCTTGATTTTTAGGTGTGTATCAAAATGGACACAGAATAGGAGTCTGAATGGAATACAACACATAGTATATTTATCAGTGAAAATCTTTTGACTGCTGCTAAGCTTTAACTGCAATTTCTTGCAGTTGTAGACAGAAACCGTTGGCTTTATCAAGGCCAGACATTGCAATGGGCAATCTATAGTTAACTCAACTGATTATTACTTTTTTAGTAACAAAAAATTATAATTTAATGAAAAAAACTAATTTCAGGTACAATGCATATTGGCTTCCATTGCTTACTAAACATTCCGAGTCTAAAATCATTGAAGGATCTTTCGTTGTTCCTCTTGATTGTGAATGGATTTGGTATTGTCACAGGCTTAATCTGGTATAGGATTATGAAACAAATACTCATTTTTCCAATGATAATTTATGTAAAAAACTTTATGTTCTTGATATATTTTTTTACAGGTTAGATACAAATCAGATTGTGAAGAATTCTATGGAAGTATTTTTGACAACTCTAATGTTGTCTCTTCTATTAATCAAAGAACATCAAGAAAGGAAACAAAAGAAACATGGAACAAATTATACCCTAATGAACCCTATGAGTATGACATGTCACGTGCTTCCTCAAGTGAATTTTCAGAAACATTATATAATGGAGGAATTCAAAGCTTTTTCAAATATGATTTTGTTTTAGCTGTTGAAAGACAAAGCCCATTCTTTTACCAGGTAAACCTTAAAACCAACTAAAGATTACTATAAAAAGTTAAAAATAGTTCTTTTTTTTTTGCAGAATTGTTTGAAACCCTACTCTTTATGATAGGTGTCAAGGCCTCATTCCAAGAAAGATCTATTCCTTCAAGACACACTTATAATCTCATGATTTGGGGGGGGGGGGGGGTCCTTTCTTCAAGAGTAGAAACTACAAATAGATTCTTTGAATGTATGCGTGATGTGTCACAAATATCATTTAGATTTTTCCATTCAGGTTCCTATCAAGCTATAGTTGTGAGAGCTTTCTACTATTGTAGATTTCTTGGATTTCAGGTAATTCTCACATAATTTCAAAATTTTTATATAGAAAAATGACGATGAATAAAGAGATTTACATGTGAATCACTTGTGATTCACATGTGTAACGCCCGTGTTTCTGGGCTTGCCATTTTTAGCAATGTAATAGTCTAGGTTAACCTTTGTAACCCAATTTGAAATAATAAGAATGTATTATTTGAGTATTATGTGTTTCGTGCTTAATTGCTTAATTATGTGATATGATTAATTAAGAATAAGATGAGCGTCAAAATTTAAGTGTAAAATAAACTCGATATCTTTGGATAATGTTATGGTAGTTGAAACGAGGTTTCCGAATATATATAGAACGCCCAAGTCTGACTTCGTATGAGGAAGTTATGATTTTCTGAAGTTTCGACGTAGCAGTATGCAGCCCGAATACTCGATTTGAGATCGAGCGGTTTTTAGCCGAAACAATCTAAACGAGAATCGAAGATCTCGTTGTTAGTAGCGAAACGATGAAAAGCTAGGCGAGAACGGACGTCGGACGAAGAAGTTATGAATTTATAAAGAAATTTTTCTGTCCCGGCCTCCTAAAAATAAATAATAAAAATAAAATCAAAATTAGCCGACAGAGTCTAAACAAAAGTTTTAGAGCGTAGTCTCACCTACGCGTGGATATAAATAACGTTGAAAACGGAATTCGTATGAGGGAGATATGAATTTCATGCGACCGGCCGGGCTCAAGTAAGTTTTCCCCAAGATACCCATACTTGCTATGTTATGTTATATGGTTTTAATTTAGAGAACTGCATGCTAGAATAGGACTAAGGATCTAGGAGGATGCCTTGTGTGCCTGATATGTGATTCTGAAAATTGCATGCTAGTTAGGGCTAAGGGTCTAGGAAGGATTCCTTATATGTCTATTGTATGAGCTGTATGCTAGGACTGATTAGTCAACGGTGGGATGGCCTGTGTAGGTTATGCCTGGTTTGGTTACTCAATGCATGAATGTTGCTTGTTTTGTGCTATGGGGGTTCTGGTCAACTTCAAATGTAACACCCGAAATCAGAAAGGTCAAGAAAGGAAAGGAAAACCATAAGTTAAAGAGGGTCGACTCGTCAAGTCTAGGGAGGAACTCGGCGAGTTGGAGTGGGTTCCGAGTGTAAAGTTAGTGACCGACTCGGTGAGTCTGGTCTGGGTTGGGAAACTCTAATTCTAGGACTTGGTACCCTATTTAAGCATCTTATTCTCTTCCCTACGGCTCATTTGCGGCCCCTATAGTCAAGAACCCCAAACCCTAGCCACCATAACCGTTTTTGGAGCAAGATCTACCCTTGGTGAAGTAATTTGAAGCTTGGAAGAGAAGAGATTCATAGTGGTGCAAGAGGAGGCCTTGGATCCAGAGTTGGTGGAACTTTTTAGAGCATTTGGAGGTAATGAATCGTTATCCTTGGCTTTCTCCTTTCTAGATCCATCTTTCATGGAGTTTTAGGGTTTCTTTGAGAGTATGTGATGAGAAATTGGTGCACAAGTTAGATCCGGAGTTGAAACTCCAGATCTGAGCTCTATCTGGATCAAAGATGCAGAAAGCCTTGTTAGTTGCTATGCAAAATCCATTCCCCATGAGTTAAGTTCCTTTCTAGCTTGGTTTTTGGTATTATGAGACAAGAAGCACGTAAAGGTAGCAACTTTATGTTGCTAATGGACTCTAGGAACCCTGATCTATTGCTTGGAGCAAAGGAGTAGCTCTGTGACTCGAGATTATGAGAATACACGTAGGGACTCGGCGAGTCTGGGAGAGGACTCGGTGAGTCGGGCTAGATACCAGACTTAAATCGCGTAGTAACTCGGCGAGTCACATGGGTGGACTCGACGAGTTGGATGAAGATAGGCAGGAACTCGTCGAGTTGGAAGAACAACTCGGGGAGTCTGTTGAAGATTGCCTTGGACTCGGCGAGTCAAGTCGCGAAACCCCAAACCCTTCGAGTTAAGACTCGGATCAGTGAGTTGAGTGGGGACTCAGTGAGTTGGACAGGATAGGACTCGAAAATCGGTAGACTCGACGAGTCAGGGGATGACTCAGCGAGTCGAGTCGCGAATGAAAGGATTATGAGCGTATGAACTCAGCGAGTCAGTAGGCAGACTCGGCGAGTAGGGTTGACCTGGAAGGTTGACTTTGATCAGGACTTTGACGTTGTCAAGAGTTGACTTAGTTGACTTTTGGAGGACTGTCAGACTAAGTGTTATATTGTTATTGGTAGCTCGGAGAGCTAGAGGAGCAACGCCTCAGAGGGTTGTCGGTTAGCAGCCAAAGGGTTATCAGCAGAGCTCAGCAGTTCAAGTGAGTTTCCTTCCAGTAGGAACGGGTCTAAGGCCACAAGGCCGGCCCGTTTAGCTAGCAGTAATTTCCAAACTTCGGTCTGATGCAGTAGTTAGTATGTTTGATGCCTTCGTGGCTCAGACAGGATTTATGTGTTATGTGTTCCGGGCTATGGCCCGATGCAGTATGCAGTTTATGTGTTCATGCTAGTTGATATGTTTATGCTATGCCATGTTATGCTCAATCAGTTTCCAGACTTCGGTCCGATGCAGGGGACAAGGTCCCAGTCAGTTCCGGATTTCAGTCCGATGCAGGGGACAAGGTCCCAGTCAGTTTCCGGACTTCGGTCCGATGCAGAAGGCAAGGCCCTGGTTAGTACCGGACATCGGTCCGATGCAGTTTCCGGACTTTGGTCCGATGCAGTGGGCAAGGCCCAATATGTGTTATATGTTATTCTATGGTATGTGGTAGTTTGGGGGAGCTCACTAAGCTTCGTGCTTACAGTTTCCGTTTTTGGTTTCAGGTGCTCAGTTTTCAGAGGAGGAGCTCGGAGAGGTTGCAGTGCACACACCATAGTCAGTTAGCTTGGGAATGTTTTACTCTGATAATAAGATTATGTTTTGAATTAATACTCGCAAATTTTGTTATGACTTATGATACGGTTTTTATAAATATGGTTTTAGTAATGTTTTAAAAGAAATTTTTAGTCGTGATTTTTTGGGAGTGCGAGGACCAACCGAGTAGGAAGTACCCTCATCTCTCTACCTGATTGTTCATGCCACTTCCTTTCCTAAACCCAAATTTTGGGACGAAATTCCCTCTAACGGTGGGATGATGTGACAACCCGAAAATTATCCCGTCATTTTAACCTCTGCTCCCGTTAATAAAACTCGCTTTATTTAAATTGTCCGTTAACCTTTTGGATTAGGTTAATTAATTTGGGACTTTTATAATGACTTTGTAAGGGTTGAAACAAATTAGAAACACCCTCAATATTCCCTTGAAAAAGTTTTAGTTTCAACCAAGTCGAATTATGACCATTTAATCGGGTGCGACCAAAAGCCCCGTTTAACGTCAGTATCGGGTAGATTTCCACCGAGCCACCAACTCAAACCCCTATATAAGGGTGAGTAAACCTCATTTACACCCGTTTCACTCTCTCTCTATTCTCTCTCTACAAGTTACTTTCGATCCAAAAACGCCCATTTCGAGCTCCAAAATCGTAGGTAATCTATCCTAACTTGTTGTGTAGCTTATTTAACATGCAAATTCGTGTTTAAGACATCCAAAAGTGGACAAATCATGTGTTTACGGCCCAAGAACACTCTTGGACCGTAAACACCCATAAGTGGGGTTTTGAAGCCCCAAAACCCTTCTAAATCACTCCTAGGGCTTAGATATGACTTGTGGACTTACACATACGAGCTTAGAACACCAAAACCTTGCATTTTGAGGAGTAAACATGAGTTTACGGCCCAAGAACACTCTTGGACCGTAAACCCCTCTTCATGGGCCGTGAACACCTTTTAAGGTGTTAAACGTGCCCTTAAACACCTCCTATGGCCTGGGAAAATGTCTAGAATCAACCACAAATGAAGTAGGGGCTTTAAACATCAAAGAAACCAAGGACCTAGGAGTTTACGGCCGTAAACCCCCCAAGGATTGGTCCATGGGCCGTAAACTCCCAAAATGAGGCCAAATGATGCCCTAACTTCCCCATTTGACTTGGAAAAATGCATAGAACTTTATACTCTATCATTTAAGACCTTAATTCATGAAGGAAATGACCAAGTGAGAGTTTAGGGCCGTAAACTCTAGGTTTACAGCCATGAACTCCCTTAAGTGGTCCATTGGAGCCTTAACCCTTTCCTATGTCCAAGATTTGAACCTAGCCTAATTCTACAAGGGATATAAGACCTTTTAGCATCCAATAACACACCACCCTTGAGTTTACGACCGTAAACTCATGGGGATATGGTCTTAGGGCCAAAAACTCCATAAAGAGTTTACTCTTGAAGAGTAAACTCCCTAACTAGGCCATACACTCCCTTATTGCAACCCAATAGCCTCCTAGCACTTGACCAAAGTGTTTTCTGCACACTAGGATGATTATACGTGTTAAATTAGTATTATAAAACACTAATTGTATATAAACATATGTCACCATATGTTAATAGGTCACTAAGTGTGTTCAAGTCTTCACTTGACACCGAGCACCCAACCGACACCTCCATCCGATCCACTTACAACAGGTGAGTTCATACCCCTGAATGAACATTTTAATGATTTTAACTGCTTTTATAAGGGGAATACAAGTTGATCTATACAGTTATTATGTAAATCACCTGTGATTGATAACTGTATAGCAAAATGGATTTTCGCATGTTATACTGTGTTATCCAGCTTAAGATTTTCCAATCTCACTTTCAACTCTTGATAAAGGTTTTCCAAAGGTTTTTCTTCACTTAATCTGTTTTATACAAATCATTTTCAAAGTTGTTATGAAAGGTTTTTCAAAGGATTCCAAAGATTTTCAAACTTGTTTTACAAACTGACATCAAGTCGTAAATTTCTTATGTGTAAAGGTTTTCAAAAGTTTTCATCAAAGTTTTCTTCTATGCTTTTATTTCGTTAAATGCATGTCTGTATTTGTATAATTATATAAATAATGTTTAAAAGACTTAGGAAGGCTAGTTCGCCCTATTTCCTTTTCCTCGTTGGGATGTGGTCTGGTGGGTATTGGATATCCGTCCGAAGGTCGTTTAAACATTAGTTATATATATCATGTATACATATATAGACATAAAGGTTTCCATCGACCAGTTCATTTCCCTTAGGTAGCAAGGGCATCCTTCCATTCATCATTCATAGATCTTTCGTTAAATGCATGCCTGTATTTGTATAGTTATATAAATAATGTTTAAAAGACTTAGGAAGACTAGTTCACCCTATTTCCTTTTCCTCGTTGGGATGTGGTCTGGTGGGTATCGGTTATCCGTACGAAGGTCATTTAAACATTAGTTATATATCATGTATACATATATGGACATAAATGCTCTCTCTCTCTCTCTTTCTCTCTCTCTCTCTCTCTCTCAGCCAGTGCACCGCCTTGGGTAGTTAAGGCCTCTTTCTATTATTCGTGTTTCTGGAACCCTAGTAACTATTATAGGAATAGTTAGGAGACTCTATCTCTATCTCTATCTCTATCTCTATCTCTATCTCTATCTCTATCTCTATCTCTATTTCTATCTCTACCTCTCTCTTTTACTTTAGAACGTGACACACTATTTCCCTCTACGACGCTTCATTGCGCCAATGCCGTGTAACCAGAGTCTCCGGGAAGGAGAGTGAACATCATGTGTATAGATCTATACGGGACTGACACTCCCACACCCTGACTACTAGCTACAGTCCGTGCCGGTAAGGCCCATAGGTGACATAATGCCACTACATCTACTGCCACTACCTCTACGCGTGACCTGGAGGGTCATCGGATACTCTATCGTCGATCAGCATGGTTACATACGACTTCACATTCACCCTTTGTTTTTAGACCTTGCTAGCTGTATCGTTCATTTGATACCGTCTGGGGTTTGATTTTCCTTTTGTTAGACTGATCCAGACTTATCATTCATTCGATACCGTCTGGGGTCTGTGTTTTCTTTTCCTCGTTATTGTTGCACTAATACACCCATAAAATAATACAATTTAGTGAGTTAGTGATTTCACTACTCATACTATGTGTTAGGTAAATCGCCTTTTCCTATCGCAAGTAATACGATTAGATCGGATCTCAAAACCTTGATTGAGAATGTTTAGCCATAAGTCTTCATGAGCCTTTTCTTCTGTGATTTTCGTTCCGAACTCCCATCAAATCCGTCCAAAGCGGGAGGGTGAACCTTCCAGCATAAAGATAACCTAGTAAGAACGATTCCCATCTTATGGCTTTCCGATACTCTTACTCCTACCTTGAATACCCGGACTACATCATAGGGATGTAGGTCGACACTCAGACAACCAACATCCGAGGCGCGGGAAAAATTTATGCCTAATATAGTAAGGATAGATACGTCCAGGGTTAACCATCGTCTCTCATCAGCTTGTGTTCCTTTCCGTGTAGGAAAACCATGCCTACGAAGAAGCGTAACCAATCCGTTGGCAAGAAACCTACTCTCCTATTCGATGAAGCTACGTTCCAAGCTGCAGTCTCGGCAGCCGTAGCAGCTGTGATGGCTCATCTGAATGCTAACAACGCCAATGTTAGCAAGAGCCCTATCGGGATTCCCGATCCTAGCAATGGACGGAAGCAACCAACTTCTGTGTACCCAGTCACCCAAGAATCTCAACCAAATCCACTGAAGAGAAAGTTGAAGAACGAGGAGGGAAGTACCTTGGCTCAAGGACCATCCGAAGGGCAACGAGCTGAGACAGTCAATACCCCTGTCAACCCTTCCATCCCGACTTCAAGGAGACGATACCTAGGAAGCCTTCCCCACTGCAGCAAGTGTAGCTACCGTCATCACGGTATCTGTCGGGAACTCTTTTGTGCTAGGTGCAACAGGGAGGGGCATACCTCTCGTACCTGCAGAACCCCGATTGAGTTCATTACATCAACCACCAATGTAGCGACCAATCCAGTTTTCCATCTATGTGGTGAGATTGGGCACCTCAAGCGGGACTGCCCAACTGAAAGGAACGACAAAGGCGCAGGAGGAGTCTAACTCTAAATGCCTAGGGAGAAGCATCAAGGAACCCGATAGATTTTGGTACATCTCTCAATCTCAGATAACTAACTGAAAACATTAACCGAAAACATTGAAAGGCTAATTCTAAATGTAATTACTCCCCCGTTAAGGCGAAAGTCGCATCACTGTTGTAAAATTTAAAATTTTCATCAGGTAAAGCTATAATGGCTTGATATATACGTTAAGGCCATGTATAATTAAGATGGATAGACCTAGAGTGAGTGATGCTGCCTCATTTCCGGTCCTCGTTTGGTTGGGGATTGTTAGGGTGCAAAGTCATGCTTGGATGTAGTATTTTAGGCTTTCCTCTTTGTATGTGTAAATGGGTTGAGTCTTTCCTATAAATAGGAAGTGAGTGACTCCCATTATGTAAGTAAATCAATTTGGAGTGTTAGACTAAAGAGAGAAACTTTGTACAAACCCATTTTGTATATTCTTTCTAGATCTAATAAGAGCTTACAAAGATTTATTTACTCCTAATGTTCTTGATTTTACATGATGAATCACTAGATCTTTTCTAATTCCGCACATGCCATCATAATCAACACCACTATAATTGGTATCAGAGCTTGGTTTTCACGATCAACATGACTTTTGAAGAACGATTCTCGGTTTGGCAACTTTTCTCACAATTTGAGCAATTTTGGCGAGTCTCTCTCTATGATCTCTCTTAATTTCATTGAATTCGTGCGTTGCGTTTTTGATTTGTGATCATTTGACTCGTTGGATCAAAATTTTATTGAAAAACCCATTTGTTGTGATCCAATAAATTTTTTTATGATCAAGGTCCGATCCAATCTAATATCCTTTTGTTCGATTTGATTTTCAAATTGTAATCATTCTTCTAAATCAAAAATTGACTCAAAATCAAATCAAAATCTTGTGTTTGTTACTGTTCATATCAGTTTTGAGTCCAAATCAAGTTTTCTAATGTCATTTAATGGTAGATCGACTTCGAGGGCCCAATTGATGATTCATTTGGTGTGAGCTCAAAATTAATATTCATTTACTGTTCATGAATCCGTTTGAGCCCAAAAGTCATTGAATTCGCTTTGATCCATCTTCGTTTCTTACTTTACTTGGTTATAATATCAGATATTTCTATCTCATTCTTGAAGCCGTATTTTCAACTTCACGTTTCTGTTACTCGATTTGATATACTTGCTAATCCATCATTGTGAATCGATCGAGTATTTTGATTCATAACTGATTGCGAAGTGGCATAATCGACATCAACTATATGATCTAAATTAGTTTTGGAGCAAAAATTTATTGGGTTGTTGAATCGATGAGGGTTTTGCTTGAAGGTTATGAAGAAAAGTGAAATAATCTTGTTTTGATCCGAAATTTGTTGATTGACTCATTAATTTGATGTTTGTTCATCTTTGATTTCGAAAAGTCAAATCCAGAAAAAAAAAATCAAAGTCGATTTTTGAGTGATGAATTGATGAACTGGTAGATGAAATCGATAGATACAAGTTGTTTTGAGTGTGTGTGTGTCGAAATCAAGTTCAATTTTGAGTTTAATTTCAAATTTGGATGAGTTGTGTTCTTGATGACGAACTATGTAAATCAATTGGAAATGATGGTTGGGACGAACTAGAATGAAGATTCGCATAGTTTGGATGGATGTCAAGAACGAACAGATGATATATATATATATATATATATATATATATATATATATATATATATATATATATATATATATCAATTGTTAATTTTGGGAGTCGATGGTTGGGGAAGGCTATGAACTCAATCGTGTTGTCGATAATTTTGGGTTCGTTTTGGAACTGGGATGCGATATCGATGATGTTGGAGTCTGGATTTGTTCTTGGAAGGATTTGGAATCGAAGGGTCACTGGGTTTGGCTTTAGAAGATTAGATGGGTCGATTTCTTCAAAGATTTGCGAATCAATGTTGGATAATGTTGTTAACTGTTGATGATTTGGTTGGTTGTGTAAGTTCGCAAGTTTGATTGTTGATTTATGATGTATAAAGCTGAAGAACGAACTGGGAAATCAATGCTTGCAAAAGAACGAAAATTTGGTTGTGGAAATTGAAGGAGAATGCGAAGGTGATTAATGGTGATATTCAGTTCGCATTTGGTGAGACAATTTTGTGGTTGATGGTCAAGCTGGATTCGCATTTGTGTGAATCAAAACTGGGTTCGCATATAAAGATGTGATATGGAGTTCGCATTTGGGGTTCAAAAGCAGTTCACATATAAAAGCAAAAAGGTTCGCATTTGGTTAAATTGGGTTAAGATGCGAAGTCTTCTCATCCATGGTTCGCGTTCATGTTTCAGTAACATGCGAAGAATTGATGATGCGAAGTATGTATTTCACTGATTAATAAATTGGGGAAGAAAACACACAAGTTTCGAAATTAGTCCCTGAAATTTCAAAAACATGGCAAAATTGACCCAAATTCGCAAATGGGGTCATAAAATAACGAAATTGCAGAATTTTCAAAACAGGTCCCTACAGGTTGTGCGAATTTACATTTTCTACGCAGTTTCACAAATGGGGGAGAATTTCACATATTTGGCTATTTTGGGTGCAATGGGTCACTGCAAAATTTTGAAATTGACAATTTCTACCCATTTTTGAGAAATTTTGTCAAAGGCGATCCGTGAACGAAGCTAAAAATTGATTATTTTTAGTCTTCCGGATTAAAGCACAAAGTTTATGCCACATGTTAAGGGGGAGTTTTGACATGGAAAATTCCGAATAGAGCACGTTCTTTTTCCTTGGAGTTTTATAATCAAATTTTGATTATAAAAAGGGGGAAAAGTTTTATATGGAAATTCGAACTTGAATTTTTCATATTACGGGATTTAGGGCGGAGTCGCTAAGTCAACAGTCCTTCCCACCTTAATTATACATGACTAGTATATGTTAGGCGATTATAGAAAGGCCTCGTGAGAATCCATTCATTAAAGGTACCCTATTCCGAAACACTCAGGACCCTCTATAGTTCCACGTCGACTCTATCGGTCCAAGTATCCGCAACAGTGATACACGAGACGAAACCCGAGACGCTAAGAACTTGTGTGCCCGTTCAGCACATGGCCCTATCGACCCTCATTCTATATCATGTCGATGTATGCCAACTTCGACGTCCCTATCAATCATGGTTCGACTTAGTGCAACCATGTGTAAATCCCTAGTGCTGTGTAAAAAGAAATTTCACCATAGCCATTTCGGCAAATAAAGGTTCTTCTGAACCTAATAATAATAAAACCTAATGCGATCCGTCAGTCGTCGCTCTTATCTAAAAAATTTCCGAAATACCCTGAGTAGGGTATCGCGTGTTGTTAACCAACCCCCCTTCTTAGACAGATAGGAACCGAAGTGAAAGACACTGCAGACATTCCAGAAGACGATAACCACCCGAAACCTACTCCGTAGATCCCCCAGAAAGACCCTTCACACCTCACAATCAGGTCGTGAATCTAAAGGATAGAACTCAAGGGATTGACTACTATTAACTGAGTATATGCATAAGAGTGGTATATAATTGAGATCAAAAAGATTTAAGATGTGTGCTTCCTCCCTACTCCCTGTTCCTCGTTGGGTTGTCGGTCTGGGGTGGAGTCGCACAACTGAACATCCTGCCGACCACAATTATATACGGCTTGCATATACCAAGTATTAATGGTTAAGCCAAGTATGAGCTCTACCACGAACCTCATAGTAAAACCATTCATACTATCCCATAGAATAGGAACTAAAGTCAAGAGAACCACGGTGGGTTGAGCTACTATAATGATCACAAATCCAAAATTTGTTGTCATCCCGGTTAAGCCAACATAGTAGCTAACACCCTCAGTTGGTAAAGAAATCTGAGTCGTAAGAGTCAAGGACATTGACAACGACCATCCATTCACGTTTAATCCCCCGAATTAAGCATCTCAACGGATATCCCGAAAATCCGGAAGCTGCGATAAGTTAAACCTTGAGAAGAGTGGATGAGGAGATTAGACGTTCTGAGTGACGGAACCCTATACTTCTAGCCTTAACCTAAAATCAAGTAAACTCAGAACCCCCGGAAGAGTAATTGCAGAATATGCTCTCACTACTCAAGCACTTCGTCCACCCCGTTACCGACGAGTAGTGCCTAGGACACTCCGCCTCCCCCTCACGTGGAAGAAGTCACCGTCGCCCTATAGACGATAGACTGCATCCTCCGAAGTGAATACTAGAATTCCAAGAACCACATGATAACCTCTGCAGCCAAGAATCTTTGAATAAGGTGCGAAAGTAGGTTGCATTAAGCCTTATAACTCAGATCCCGAAGAGATTATAGACTTCACACCAGCCTAGGTGTTAGTCGATGGGTTATACAAGAGCAAGCGCTTTCTGCAACTGAAATAAACCGACACCTTAGAGATTAGGGCATGTTTTCGAGATTCATTGGACTACCAGGTGTTCCAAGAATACTATCTCACACAGAAATAGTAGAACCACCTCCCGAGATAGTCCAACACTTCAGAAAAATTCTCTAAGGATTGAGTTAGCCCTGAGCAGAGCTTGCTGTTTATGAAACAACAAAGCAAGTAAGAGCATGATTCTTTCCCGTTAGGAATCATATTGTGAAAGCGTCAACTAGACGATGATGAAAAGTTTAAACACTTTCTAAACAATCGTCTGGTAAAACCCTATCTCACCGACTACGAGAGTTTTTCGTTAGAAACATCTCAAGAATCAGAAGTGCATGTTCATTTTGCACAGGATTGAGATAGTCACCCTGCAGCAAACAGATACCCGTAGACATCCAATTCATCCGATGACCCAGAAAACCTTTGAAAGCCAATCAACAGGAAACACGAATCCAAGGACAACTCGAGCTTTTTAAGAACCAACCAGAAGGGATACACTTCCAGTATGAGAGAACATTTGGAACTTCAGAATGGCGATCACGCTAGTGATGATCTCATCATAGAAGTACAATATGTTCTGAGAACAGAAAAGCTCTACCTTTCTGAGAGCTTAGGACCATCCGAGATTCTTTACAAAATTGGTCCAACCCTCGTCAGACCACGACTACTTTTGGAAATTCCATAAGTTTCACCCCAAATCAATCCACTTCTTAGACTTGAAAAGTGTTTGCCCGATGCCACTCTTGGTATCCCACTCATCTTGATAGAAACCATTGGGAACCCTAACTTCGTAGATGCACCTGTAGGAAACGCTAACTGAACGAAACGGAATCCGCATCCCGTAAGTGAAGGTTTGATTGAATGCCAAGCAAAGGCCAGAGTTCACTTGGGAGTGCGAGGACCAACCGAGTAGGAAGTACCCTCATCTCTCTACTTGATTGTTCATGCCACTTCCTTTCCTAAACCCAAATTTCGGGACGAAATTCCCTCTAACGGAGGGATGATGTGACAACCCAGAAATTATCCCGTCATTTTAACCTCTTCTTCCGTTAATAAAACTCGCTTTATTTAAATTGTCCGTTAACCTTTTGGATTAGGTTAATTAATTTGGGACTTTTATAATGAATTCGTAAGGGTTGAAACAAATTAGAAACACCCTCAATATTCCCTTGAAAAAGTTTTAGTTTCAACCAAGTCGAATTATGACCATTTAATCGGGTGCGACCAAAAGCCCCGTTTAACGTCAGTATTGGGTAGATTTCCACTGAGCCACCAACTCAAACCCCTATATAAGGGTGAGTAAACCTCATTTACACCATTTTCACTCTCTCTCTTCTCTCTCTCTCTACAAGTTGCTTTCGATCCAAAAACGCCCATTTCGAGCTCCAAAATCGTAGGTAATCTATCCTAACTTGTTGTGTAGCTTATTTAACATGAAAATTCTTGTTTAAGACATCCAAAAGTGGCCAAATCATGTGTTTACGGCCCAAGAACACTCTTGGACCGTAAACACCCATAAGTGGGGTTTTGAAGCCCCAAAACCCGTCTAAATCACTCCTAGGGCTTAGATATGACTTGTGGACTTACACATACGAGCTTAGAACACCAAAACCTTGCATTTTGAAGAGTAAACATGAGTTTATGGCCCAAGAACACTCTTGGACTGTAAACCCCTCTTCATGGGCCGTGAACACCTTTTAAGGTGTTAAACTTGCCCTTAAACACCTCCTATGGCCTGGGAAAATGTCTAGAATCAACCACAAATGAAGTAGGGGCTTTAAACATCAAAGAAACCAAGGACCTAGGAGTTTACGGCCGTAAACCCCCAAGGATTGTTCCATGGGCCATAAACTCCCAAAATGAGGCCAAATGATGCCCTAACTTCCCCATTTGACTTGGAAAAATGCATAGAACTTTATACTCTATCATTTAAGACATTAATTCATGAAGGAAATGACCAAGTGAGAGTTTATGGCCATAAACTCTAGGTTTACAGCCGTGAACTCCCTTAAGTGGTCAATTTGGAGCCTTAACCCTTTCCTATGCCCTAGATTTGAACCTAGCCTAATTCTATAAGGGATATAAGACCTTTTAGCATCCAATAACACACCACCCATGAGTTTACGGCCGTAAACTCATGGGGATATGGTCTTAGGACCAAAAAGTCCATAAAGAGTTTACTCTTGAAGAGTAAACTCCCTAACTAGGCCATACACTCCCTTATTGCAACCCAATAACCTCCTAGCACTTGACCAATGTGTTTTCTGCACACTAGGATGCTTATACATGTTAAATTAGTATTATAAAACACTAATTGTATGTAAACATATGTCACCATATGTTAATACGTCACTAAGTGTGTTCAAGTCTTCACTTGACACCGAGCACCCAACCGACACCTCCATCCGATCCACTTACAACAGGTGAGTTCATACCCCTAAATGAACATTTTAATGATTTTAACTGCTTTTATAAGGGGGAATACAAGTTGATCTATACAGTTATTATGTAAATCACCTGTGATTGATAACTGTATAGCAAAATGGATTTTCGCATGTTATATTGTTTTATCCAGCTTAAGATTTTCCAATCTCACTTTCAACTCTTGATAAAGGTTTTCCAAAGGATTTTCTTCACTTAATCTGTTTTATACAAAATTTCAAAGTTGTTATGAAAGGTTTTTCAAAGGATTCCAAAGATTTTCAAACTTGTTTTACAAACTGACATCAAGTCGTAAATTTCTTATGTGTAAAGGTTTTCAAAAGTTTTCATCAAAGTTTTCTTCTATGCTTTTATTTCGTTAAATGCATGTCTGTATTTGTATAATTATATAAATAATGTTTAAAAGACTTAGGAAGGCTAGTTCGCCCTATTTCCTTTTCCTCGTTGGGATGTGGTCTGGTGGGTATTGGATATCCGTCCGAAGGTCGTTTAAACATTAGTTATATATATCATGTATACATATATAGACATAAAGGTTTCCATCGACCAGTTCATTTCCCTTAGGTAGCAAGGGCATCCTTCCATTCATCATTCATAGATCTTTCGTTAAATGCATGCCTGCATTTGTATAGTTATATAAATAATGTTTAAAGACTTAGGAAGGCTAGTTCGCCCTATTTCCTTTTCCTCGTTGGGATGTGGTCTGGTGGGTATCGGTTATCCGTACGAAGGTCATTTAAACATTAGTTATATATCATGTATACATATATGGACATAAATGCTCTCTCTCTCTCTCTCTCTCTCTCTCTCTCTCTCTTAGCCAGTGCTTCGCCTTGGGTAGTTAAGGCCTCTTTCTATTATTCATGTTTCTGGAACCCTAGTAACTATTATAGGAATAGTTAGGAGACTCTATCTCTATCTCTATCTCTATCTCTATCTCTATCTCTATTTCTATCTCTACCTCTCTCTTTTACTTTAGAATGTGACACACTATTTCCCTCTACGACGCTTCATTGCGCCAATGCCGTGTAACCAGAGTCTCCGGGAAGGAGAGTGAACATCATGTGTATAGATCTATACGGGACTGACACTCCCACACCCTGACTACTAGCTACAGTTCGCACCGGTAAGGCCCATAGGTGACATAATGCCACTACCTCTACTGGCACTACCTCTACACGTGACCTGGAGGGTCATCGGATACTCTATCATCGATCAGCATGGTTACATACGAGTTCACATTCACCCTTTGGTTTTAGATCTTGCTATCCATATCGTTCATTTGATACCGTCTGGGGTTTGATTTTCCTTTTGTTAGACTTAGCCAGGCGTATCATTCATTCGATACTCTCCTGGAGTTTATGATTTCTTTTGCCTTAGTCAACCGTATAATTGCTGAGGCATATGTTATTTTTTTCCTTAGTATCTTCACTTTTGATTTTCTCATTACTCTTTTAAAGTCAATTATGTATTTGGTAATGATAGTAATTTGGGGAAAACTACTCCTTAAAACATAAATCAGTCGGGTCTTGGTAGAAAAGACTGTTTTTATTTAGAAAATATAGGATTTTCTGGAAAGGACGGTAATACACCGTAGATTCTAAACTACTACTTTTCATAAAGTTATTTTGAATAAAAATGCGTGTTTATGCAAATGACAGTAAATACTTATGGACTCACCAGCATTATAAAATGTTGATACTCGCTTTCAAAATAACTTGTATTCTCAGGTCAGCGATAGACAGGTACATCCAAGGAGCTTTTGTGAAGACAGCCTAGTACCGAGCTGCATCTATGTTATGTTCTGCAATTACTTTGATATTACTATAACATGTAACCGATGTAAAATTATTACTATTAATGCAATGGTTGTTGTACTTTGATTACTATTCTGCATATGTTGTGATACTTGACATGACGTCATCCACCCCAGAACGTTTCTGCCGTTCCGATTTTGGGGTGTGACAAATTGGTATCAGAGCATTGTTTATAGTGAGCTCAGTCTATCAATTCATAAAAGATATACAACCTATAAATACATAGGGATAAAACACTCTGACCAAGAATTATACTTTAAAATATAACCATATTTTACCAAAGTATAAGAACATCCAGAATCTAAACACTCGAACACAAGTATCACAAGAAGAACGAGAATAAAAGTCTTCGGATGTTGAGCATTACCATCAAACCTGGGCAACTATGCAATCGTAAGTTGGAATAAATGTAACCTGATCAACTACATTTATTCGAGATGTGATGAACGTGTGCTTGGGAGTGATGGTGGTGTTGTAACAGGTCTGAAACTTACCAAATAGGAATGCTAGAGCCAAACATAAAGTTTAAAATACTGTGGGAGTATTTTGGAATACTAAAAGACTCACATTAATCTCAGAATCATATTCAGAAGTTGAGAATCAAACAAGAAATTAAAATACCATAGGGGTATTTTAGGATCCATAGATAACCTTGTGTGAAAAACTAAAAAGATCCTTATTGATATACCTACGATTATAGAGGGTGTACTCCCAAGGTTATATATAATAAGGATCCCATAGACTAAGAATGTGTGGTTTTGCTCTACTTCCTTTTCCTCGTTGGGATGTGGATATAGAGTAGTATCACATATTCGAAGGCCTATCAGATCTAAGCTATATATAATTTGTGTACCCTATGTAATTGTAGCAGGACTCGATATGGATCACCCAGTGAAATGTTTTAATAATCTCTTAGGATTCTTTAGACATTTCCATTCTCACACGAACCCTGTAGAAAACCCTATCTACTTCAGTGTTCGACATAAGAGTTGATTCAGACCCAGAAGAAGTTCATTGAGAAGATTTCCAGTTCGGGAATAAATGAACTAGGACGAGACTATTGAAACCACCAAGTGCCTATACCTTTTTAGGGACATCGGTGGGAAATTCGCCTGAACTTCCGAGATTTCCAGTCATCCATCATGAAGTGATGACACCCAGAGTCAAAATCGGAAATAAGACGGAGTTGAAATTCAATATGTCTATACGAGAAGAGAACCCTAGGTAACTACCCGAAGAAAACCAATGCCGATCCCAGTCAAGGATATGAGGTAGACAGAGGGAGCCAGTACATGGAGCCCGAGAAGTGTCTTTTCCTCGTTATTGTCGCGCTAATACACCCATAAAATAACACAATTTAGTGAGTTAGTGATTTCACTACTCACACTATGTGTTAGGTAAATCGCCTTTTCCCGTCGCAAGTAATACGATTAGATCGGAACTCAAAACCTTGATTGAGAATGTTTAGCCATAAGTCTTCATGAGCCTTTTCTTCTGTGATTTTCGTTCCGAACTCCCCTCAAATCCGTCCAAAGCCGGAGGGTGAACCTTCCAGCATAAAGATAACCTAGTAAGAGCGATTCCCATCTTATGGCTTTCCGATACTCTTACTCCTACCTTGAATACCCGGACTACATCATAGGGATGTAGGTCGACACTCAGACAACCAACATCCGAGGCGCGCGAAAAATTTATGCCTAATATAGTAAGGATAGATACGTCCAGGGTTAACCATCGTCTCTCATCAGCTTGTGTTCCTTTCCGTGTAGGAAAACCATGCCTCCGAAGTAGCGTAACCAATCCGCTGGCAAGAAACCTACTCTCCTATTCGATGAAGCTACATTCCAAGCTGCAGTCTCGGCAGCCGTAGCAGCTGTCATGGCTCATCTTAATGCTAACAACGCCAATGTTAGCAAGAGCCCTATCGGGATTCCCGATCCCAGCAATGGACGGAAGCAACCAACTTCTGTGTACCCAGTCACCCAAGAACCTCAACCAAATCCGCTGAAGAGAAAGTTCAAGAACAAGGAGGGAAGTACCTCGGCTCAAGGACCTTCCGAAGGGCAACAAGCTGAGACAGTCAATACCCCTGTCAACCCTTCCATCCCGACTTCAAGGAGACCATACCTAGGAAGCCTTCCCTACTGCAGCAAGTGTAGCTACCATCATCATGGTATCTGTGGGGAACTCTTTTGTGCTAGGTGCAACAGGGAGGGGCATACCTCTCGTACCTGTAGAACCCCGGTTGAGTTCATTACATCAACCACCAATGTAGCGACCAATCCAGTTTGCCATTTATGTGGTGAGATTGGGCACCCAAGCGGGACTGCCCAACTGAAAGGAACGACAAAGGCGCAGGAGGAGTCTAACTCTAAATGCCTAGGGAGAAGCATCAAGGAACCCGGTAGATTTTGGTACGTCTCTCAATCTCAGATAACTAACCGAAAACATTAACCGAAAACATTGAAAGGCTAATTCTAAATGTAATTACTCCCCCGTTAAGGCGAAAGTCGCAGCACTATTTTAAAATTTAAAATTTTCATCAGGTAAAGCTATAATGGCTTGATATATACGTTAAGGCCATGTATAATTAAGATGGATAGACCTAGAGTGAGTGATGCTGCCTCATTTCCTATTCCTCGTTTGGTTGGGGATTTAGGGCGGAGTCGCTCAGTCAACAGTCTTTCCCACCTTAATTATACATGACTAGTATATGTTAGGCGATTATAGAAAGGCCTCGTGAGAATCCATTCATGAAAGGTACCCTATTCCGAAACACTCAGGACCCTCTATAGTTCCACGTCGACTCTATCGGTCAAAGTATCCGTAACAGTGATACAGGAGACGAAACCCGAGACGCTAAGAACTTGTGTGCCCGTTCAGCACATGGCCCTATCGACCCTCATTCTATATCATGTCGATGTATGCCAACTTCGACGTCCCTATCAATCATGGTTCGACTTAGTGCAACCATGTGTAAATCCCTAGTGCTGTGTAAAAAGAACTTTCACCATAGCCATTTCGGCAAATAAAGGTTCTTCTGAACCTAATAATAATAAAACCTAATGCGATCCGTCAGTCGTCACTTTTATCTAAAAACTTTCCGAAATACCCTGAGTAGGGTATCGCACGCTGTTAACCAACCCCCCTTCTTAGACAGATAGGAACCGAAGCGAAAGACACTGCAGGCATTCCAGAAGACGATAACCACCCGAAACCTACTCCGTAGATCTCCCAGAAAGACCCTTCACACCTCACAATCAGGTTCGTGAATCTAGAGGATAGAACTCATGGGATTGACTACTATTAACCAAGGTTGTAGAACTCGTTACTCGGTACCTGTTCGGCCAACTACCGAGTAGCGAGTACTCGGGAGTACTCGGGGAGTACTCGGATTTTGAAATTTGTGTAGAAATATTTTTAAGGAAATTATATATGTGAAAATCATAAGATAAAATCATAAGTTGATTGAAATATATAACAAAATTGGATACATGTGAATACACAAAAAATGAAAAACAAGTAATGATCTCACTTCGTGAATAATTACTGAAAATTTAATATATATATATATATATATATATATATATATATATGTAGTAATAATCACATGTGTATGTGTGTTAAATAATAAATCATTAAGTATATTATACATATTAATCAACGAGTTGACCGAATTTCACAACACTACTCAGTTCGTAAGGGGTCGATCGGGGAGTACTCGGGATTATGTAACTCGCTTCGGCAAGGGGGAGTAGCGAGTACTCGGAGGAGTAATCGGCAAACTCGGCGAGTTTTACAACACTGCTATTAACTGAGTATATGCATAAGAGTGGTATATAATTCAGATAATAAAGATTTAAGATGTGTGCTTCCTCCCTACTCCCTGTTCCTCGTTGGGTTGTGGGTCTGGGGTGGAGTTGCACAACTGAACATCCTGCCGACCTCAATTATATACGGCTTGCATACACCAAGTATTAGTGGTTAAGCCAAGTATGAGCTCTACCACGAACCTCATAGTAATACCCTTCATCCTATCCCATAGAATAGGAACTAGAGTCAAGAGAACCACGGCGGGTTGAGCTACTATAATGATCACAAATCCGAAATTTGTTGTCATCCCGGTTAAGCCAACATAGCAGCTAACACCCTCAGTTGGTAAAGAAATCTGAGTTGTAAGAGTCAAGGACATTGACTACGACCATCCATTCACGTTTAATCCCCCGAATTAAGCATCTCAGCGAATATCCCGGATATCCGGAAGCTGCGATAAGTTAAACCTTGAGAAGAGTGGATGAGGAGATTAGACGTTCCGAGTGACGGAACCCTATACTTCTATCCTTAACCTAAAATGAAGAAAACTCAGAACCCCTGGTAGAGTAGTTGCAGAAGATGCTCGCATTACTCAAGAACTTCGTCCACCCCGTTACTGACGAGTAGTGCCTAGGACACTCCGCCTCCCCCTCATGTGGAAGAAGTCACCGTCGCCCTATAGATGATAGACGGCATCCTCCGAAGAGCATACTAGAATGCCAAGAACCACAGGATAACCTCCGCAGCCTAGAATCCTTGAATAAAGTGCGAAAGTAGGTTGCATTAAGCCTTATAACTCAGATCCCGAAGAGATTATAGACTTGACACCAACCTAGGTGTTAGTCGATGGGTTATACAAGAGCACTCTCTTTCTGCAACTGAAATAAACCGACACCTTAGAGATTAGGGCATGTTTTAGAGATTCATTGGACTACCAGGTGTTCCAAGAATACTATCTCACACAGAAATAGTAGAACCACCTCCCGAGATAGTCCAACACTTCAGAAAAATTCTCTAAGGATTGAGTTAGCCCTGAGCAGAGCTTGCTGTTTATGAAACAACAAAGCAAGTAAGAGCATGATTATTTCCCGTTAGGAATCATATTGTGAAAGCGTCAACTAGACGATGATGAAAAGTTTAAAAACTTTCTAAACAATCGTCTGGTAAAACCCTATCTCACCGACTACGAGAGTTTTTCGTTAGAAACATCTCAAGAATCAGAAGTGCATGTTCATTTTGCACAGGATTGAGATAGTCACCCTGCAGCAAACAGATACCCGTAGACATCCGATTCATCCGATGACCCAGAAAATCTTTGAAAGCCAATCGACAGGAAACACGAATCCAAGGACAACCCGAGCTTTCTAAGAACCAACCAGAAGGACTACACTTCCTGTATGAGAGAACATTTGGAACTTCAGAATGGCGATCACGCCAGTGATGATCTCATCATAGAAGTACAATATGTTCTGAGAACGGAAAAGCTCTACCTTTCGAAGAGCTTAGGACCATCCGAGATTCTTTACAAAATTGGTCCAACCCTCGTCAGACCACGACTACTTTTGGAAATTCCATAAGTTTCACTCCAAATCAATCCACTTCTTAGACTTGAAAAGTGTTTACCTGACGCCACTCTTTGTATCCCACTCATCTTGATAGAAACCATTGGGAACCCTAACTTCGTAGACGCACCTGTAGGAAATGCTAACTGAACGAAACGGAATCCGCATCCCGTAAGTGAAGGTTTGATTGAATGCCAAGCAAAGGCTAGAGTTCACTTGGGAGTGCGAGGACCAACCGAGTAGGAAGTACCCTCATCTCTCTACCTGATTGTTCATGCCACTTCCTTGCCTAAACCCAAATTTCGGGATGAAATTCCCTCTAACGGGGGGATGATGTGACGACCCGAAATTTATCCTGTCGTTTTAACCTCTTCTTCCGTTAATAAAACTCGCTTTATTTAAATTGTCCGTTAACCTTTTTGATTAGGTTAATTAATTTGGGACTTTTATAATGACTTCGTAAGGGTTGAAACAAATTAGAAACACCCTCAATATT
Organism: Lactuca sativa; assembly: GCF_002870075.4. Classification (NCBI taxonomy): domain Eukaryota; kingdom Viridiplantae; phylum Streptophyta; class Magnoliopsida; order Asterales; family Asteraceae; genus Lactuca; species Lactuca sativa. Next base: position 158,096,548 of record NC_056624.2, on the reverse strand, counting down.
CCCTTGAAAAAGTTTTAGTTTCAACCAAGTTGAATTATGAGCATTTAATCGGGTGCGACCAAAAGCCCCGTTTAACGTCAGTATCGGGTAGATTTCCACCGAGCCACCAACCCAAACCCCTATATAAGGGTGAGTAAACCTCATTTACACCCTTTTCACTCTCTCTTCTCTCTCTCTACAAGTTGCTTTCGATCCAAAACGCCCATTTCGAGCTCCAAAATCGTAGGTAATCTATCCTAACTTGTTGTGTAGCTTATTTAACATGAAAATTCGTGTTTAAGACATCCAAAAGTGGCCAAATCATGTGTTTACGGCCCAAGAACACTCTTGGACCATAAACACCCATAAGTGGGGTTTTGAAGCCCCAAAACCCTTCTGAATCACTCCTAGGTCTTAGATATGACTTGTGGACTTACACATACGAGCTTAGAACACCAAAACCTTGCATTTTGAGGAGTAAACATGAGTTTACGGCCCAAGAACACTCTTGGACCGTAAACCCCTCTTCATGGGTCGTGAACACCTTCTAAGGTGTTAAACTTGCCCTTAAACACCTCCTATGGCCTGGGAAAATGTCTAGAATCAACCACAAATGAAGTAGGGGCTTTAAACATCAAAGAAACCAAGGACCTAGGAGATTATGGCCGTAAACCCCCCGAGGATTGGTGCATGGGCCGTAAACTCCCAAAATGAGGCCAAATGATGCCCTAACTTCCCCATTTGACTTGGAAAAATGCATAGAACTTTATACTCTATCATTGAAGACCTTAATTCATGAAGGAAATGACCAAGTGAGAGTTTACGGCCGTAAACTCTAGGTTTATAGCCGTGAACTCCCTTAAGTGGTCCATTTGGAGCCTTAACCCTTTCCTATGCCCTAGATTTGAACCTAGCCTAATTCTACAAGGGATATAAAACCTTTTAGCATCCAATAACACACCACCCATGAGTTTATGGCTGTAAACTCATGGGGATATGGTCTTAGGGCCAAAAACTCCATAAAGAGTTTACTCTTGAAGAGTAAACTCCCTAACTAGGCCATACACTCCCTTATTGCAACCCAATAGCCTCCTAGAACTTGACCAAAGTGTTTTCTGCACACTAGGATGCTTATACGTGTTAAATTAGTATTATAAAAGACTAATTGTATGTAAACATATGTCACCATATGTTAATAGGTCACTAAGTGTGTTCAAGTCTTCACTTGACACCGAGCACCCAACCGGCACCTCCATCCGATCCACTTACAACAGGTGAGTTCATACCCCTAAATGAACATTTTAATGATTTTAACTGCTTTTATAGGGGGAATACAAGTTGATCTATACAGTTATTATGTAAATCACCTGTGATTGATAACTGTATAGCAAAATGGATTTTCGCATGTTATATTGTTTTATCCAGCTTAAGATTTTCCAATCTCACTTTCAACTCTTGATAAAGGTTTTCCAAAGGATTTTCTTCACTTAATCTGTTTTATACAAAATTTCAAAGTTGTTATGAAAGGTTTTTCAAAGGATTCCAAAGATTTTCAAACTTGTTTTACAAACTGACATCAAGTCGTAAATTTCTTATGTGTAAAGGTTTTCAAAAGTTTTCATCAAAGTTTTCTTCTATGCTTTTATTTCGTTAAATGCATGTCTGTATTTGTATAATTATATAAATAATGTTTAAAAGACTTAGGAAGGCTAGTTCGCCCTATTTCCTTTTCCTCGTTGGGATGTGGTCTGGTGGGTATCGGTTATCCGTCCGAAGGTCGTTTAAACATTAGTTATATATCATGTATACATATATAGACATAAAGGTTTCCATCGACCAGTTCATTTCCCTTAGGTAGCAAGGGCATCCTTCCATTCATCATTCATAGATCTTTCGTTAAATGCATGCCTGTATTTGTATAGTTATATAAATAATGTTTAAAAGACTTAGGAAGGCTAGTTCGCCCTATTTCCTTTTCCTCGTTGGGATGTGGTCTGGTGGGTATCGGTTATCCATCCGAAGGTCATTTAAACGTTAGTTATATATCATGTATACATATATGGAGATAAAAGCTCTCTCTCTCTCTCTCTCTCTCTCTCTCTCTCTCAGCCAATGGACCGCCTTGGGTAGTTAAGGCCTCCCTCTATTATTCATGTTTCTGGAACCCTAGTAACTATTATAGAAATAGTTAGGAGACTCTATCTCTATCTCTATCTCTATCTCTATCTCTATCTCTACCTCTCTCTTTTACTTTAGAATGTGACACACTATTTCCCTCTACGATGCTTCATTGCGCCAACACCGTGTAACCAGAGTCTCCGGGAAGGAAAGCGAACATCATGTGTATAGATTTGTACGGGACTGACACTCCCACACCCTGACTACTAGCTACAGTCCGCACCGGTAAGGCCCATAGGTGACATAATGCCACTTCCTCTACTGCCACTACCTCTACGCGTGACCTGGAGGGTCATCGGATACTCTATCGTCGATCAGCATGGTTAAATACAAGTTCACATTCACCCTTTGTTTTTAGACCTTGCTAGCCGTATCGTTCATTTGATACCGTCTGGGGTCTGTCTGAGCCAGGCGTGTCATTCATTCGATACTCTCCTGGAGTCTATGATTTCTTTTGCCTTAGTCAGCCATATAACTACTGAGGCATATGTTATTCTTTTTCCTTAGTATCTTCACTTTTGATTTTCTCATTACTCTTTTAAAGTCAATTATGTATTTGGTAATGATAGTAATTTGGGGAAAACTACTCCTTAAAACATAAATCAGTCGGGTCTTGGTAGAAGACTGTTTTTATTTAGAAAATATAGGATTTTCTGGAAAGGACGCTAATACACCGTAGATTCTAAACTACTACTTTTCATAAAGTTATTTTGAATAAAAATGCGTGTTTATGCAAATGACAGTCAATACTTATGGACTCACCAGCATTATAAAATGCTGATACTCGCTTTCAAAATAACTTGTATTCTCAGGTCAGCGATAGACAGGTACATCCAAGGAGCTTTTGTGAAGAGAACCTAGTACCGAGCTGCATCTATGTTATGTTCTGTAATTACTTTGATATTACTATTGTTGGATTAATGTCTAAGTCCATAACTATAATTGGTAAGACTTGACCCGACCCGGCATGGTCCATTTGGGTTGCAAACCTTCATGCACTTAGATAGACTATAATGAGAGAAATAAGACACTTATGGTTATTAATATATTATAAGTTCTAGTATATTAATAATAAGAATAATAAGATTGTTTAATTAGTATTGATCAAGAATTAATCTAGGATTAATTAAGTGATCAAAAGAAGACTAATTAAATATATGGGTTGATTGTGTAAATCATCCATACTTATATAGTGGGCTAATGCTCCATGGATAATCAAGTTGGGCTAAAACCCATAGGATGGTCCATGGGTGCTCCATGGTGTATTTGAACCCATGGATCCAAGGAAATGGAAAGTCATGACAATTAAGGATTTACCCTAATTGTAACACTATATAATGATCTTATTCTTGACAAAAATCGGCCACTAGGATTATTCCAGAGAGGGCTAGCCGATTTCATGAAGTGTAGAACTCTCTCAAGTTATTCTAAGTGTTTTGATAACTGTGATTCCATTTGAGGCTTCCACACTATTGGGGCTAGGCACTCAAGCTTCATGAAGACTTTCTACATCAAAGAGGTATGTATTCTATCTTGTTATATTCATGTTTTGTATGATAGATTAGGATGATACCTTGGATATTCTTATTTGCATGTATAATAGAGAAAACATAGATCCAAGGTATTTAGGGTTGCATGTACACTTAGGAGTGTTAGAATGCTCAAAACCCAACAGTGGTATCAGAGCCTAGGCATGTTTTCTTGTTATACTTGCAAATGGAGCTGAAAAATCGAGTTGTGATGCTGTCAGCCCAGCTGACTCGCCGAGTCCATGAAGGGACTCGACGAGTCCAAGGCAAAATTCATCCAACTCGCCGAGTTATGTTCATGCACTCGACGAGTTGGACCCCAGACAGCATATTTTCGAGGTTTTTGGCTAGAAATGGACTAGGAACATTACCCTACGTTGTTTTTGAACTTATAAACCTGTTTTTTTTTGTGGTAATGTTCATGCTAATCCATTTTCAAAGATAATTGTCAATAGATTCATGTTTTGTATTAGTTTAAGGTTTAGACTAATTACATGAAGAAGTTTGATATGAATTATCTTGTTCTTATGAGTTGCTTAGATTAATAGAAAAGTTAATTGAAATAGTTGTTTTCAATCCATTTTAATCTAAGAGTTGAGTACAAAATGTGTTTGTGTAACTTGTCCTCAAGTTACATGAAGAGTCACATTAAAGACTCATAAAACTCATAAAAGTTGGTAATGGTTACAAAATGAAGAGTCTTGTGTCATTGAATTTTTTTTTTTTTTATGACTCCATAACTTGTCCTCAAGTTATGGAAATTCAAGAGTCACTTCATTAATAAATAAATAAATAAATAAAGTGTAACCTTAATTAATTCCATAAGTTATAAAAATAAAGAAAAGATTAATTCTTTTATTAGTTTAAAGTCTTCCATAAGTTATGGAACTTGAAGAGTTTTTTGGATTAAAACTACTTTAAACACATAAGTTATGGAATTAATTAGTTTTGAATAGTTTCAAAACTTGCCCTCAAGTTTTGGAATTTGAAAAGTTTTCACTTATGAATACTTTAATTCCAAGTTAGCCCTTAGAATTTTAAAAAAGTTAAAATTCAACACTTATACTATTTATAACATTAATGGTTAATTATTATATATATGTATAAGAACAAGTCGTTTTACCGTTAGTAGGCCTCATTCACGAAGCCGGTCTATAAGGTGGGTATAAGGTTGTTGCCTATAAAATGGCGACTTAATGGGTGTCTACTCTCACCCACCGCTTGCTTGACTGGTGGAGGGTCGTTAGCCGAACGGGTAGGACAATGACTTTAAATTCTCCCTTCATTAAAAGTATTAATGATAAATACTAAAGTAACTAAAATCTTAATAATTCCCAATCTTAGTTACTTTAGGAAAAATGTGAATTTGGTGCTAACCCATGGAATTCACACTTTGTACCTTACCAAGTCGTTGGTGGAGCGTGTGTGGTTAACCGGCACACTAACTTGGACTAGTAAGGACCACGAAGGGTGACTTAATGTTTGTCATAGATCAATGGAGCGTGTGTGGTTAACCGGCACATTGATTAGGTGATAATATTAAGGATACCAAGTGAATTGGTATGGTTATTCACACCTTGTTTTGTGATCCTCGGCATCCCAGTCACAAAATTTGAGAGGGCACACTCGAGATTGAAACATGCCATTGAAAAATTCAATGAATCTCAAAAGATCTAGGAATTTCAAATCCAATTAAAACCTAATAAATGATTTCGTTTTTCATGGTGGAAATTGGTGAATCGTCATTCGCCTACCTTCAAATATTTTATAGCTTGGATTACGGCATCCCTCTTCTAAGTTATAAAATAGTTTGTTGGGTCCTAGCCTTAATATTTCATATTGGGTGTCATATTAAGGACTTTAAATCAACTATCTTGAATATCTCCCAAAACATGTCTGGTTTAGACATTTATGATCTTCCCAAATCTCTTGAAGATGATGTTCCTCAACATCATGCTTCACTTCCTTTATCTCCTCCAATTATTCTCCCTCACCCACAAGTTCTTGAAAAGTTTAAAGTCACTCAAGCCCTATTGGCAAGTTAAGGTCTTGGTGTGGTCACATCTTGGAGATGTAGTCACATATTGACAAGACGGGAGAGTTGGGTGTCGAAGTATCGTGAAAGTTGGATGTTCAATCACTTTCTTAGTAACATAGCGGGTCACTTTGGGACTACTATGAGACAGACTATGACACGAGCCTTAATGATCTTATCTATTTGTTTTGTGCTGTGGAATCAGCAATGATTTGGAACACTAGTAAAGCAAATTTTGTTAGAAGATCAACTTCCCAAACCTTAAATGGACATTGGCAATGGTAGCATTGGATATCTAGAAAAGCATTTCTCTTCCCAATGGAAAGGGATCGGCCATAGTCAACTCGGTTGACCAAATGGTAAAGAGAAAGGCTAAGTCTGAAATAGTCTCATGTGCCATTATCAAAGGGTCTCCATATGTTTATATTGCCAAAGAAAGGGGCATTGGTTGCGAAGCTGCCCTATTTACCTGAAAGGTCATAAGGTTGATCAAGTCAAGAGGTTTGACTCTACTTCGGGTAAAATACACTGTATAACTCTGTTAAGTTCCTATTTGGAGATTCTTATTACATAATGTGAATGGGTCACATGCTGATGTCTTTTAAGAATCAAAGAAAAGATAGGAAGCTTAAAGTAAGTATATGCTGATTCTGATTGCGAAGATGGGTTTCGATCGCATGGTTCGGTAATCAGAATTTTGAGCTGTTGCTTAAGAGTTATAATATATTGCTTGTGAATAGATAACAACAAGGTTTTCATGTGGATTGTAAGGATAAGTTTTTCCGCAAAGTTTTAAAATAAAAGAAAAAAAGGTTTTAATTTTATTTATTTTAAAAATATCCTTACAATGGCATCGGTGGAAAATTGTTGCTTATATGTTTCCAGTAATAGCAATATTGGAAAGTGGATTTGATTCTTTCATTTGTGGTAGTGTCTGAATTTACCAAATGAAGAAAGTTTTTCATCACCCAAGTTTCAATTGGACAGAAACTTGGAATCATACAAGTTGTATTGTATGATGAATGAGAATTTTCATCTTTGAAAAATTAAGACTAATTCTTTGATCACATGTATATGTGAGTCAATTGAAGGACTAAGGAATTAGGTACACTGGGTGTGCGCTGGTCAAGGTCCACCACAAAGATTGATTTGTCATGATTTACTAAAGATTAGTAAATATGATTATACTTATAAGGTTAAGTATAATTTTGTAACATTGGAAAACGAATAAGAAGAATCAAATTAGGCAGAAAGATAAAAGTTTCTCAAATCTGAAAGGACGGGAGAGTACTTTAGTATCAGCTTTGTGATCATCTTAATGATTAAGAAACCATATCATAATTTGTTCTCTAAGAAAGTCTTAGTGCATTCTTATGACTAAGAAGAAGGGATCTTGAAATTGTTGAAATGGTTAAATCAAGAAGATGAATCATACTTCGTTCCAATACAAGTCTTGGAGTCATACTCCAAGATTGTAATTTGAGTGACATGTCTTAAAGAAGGTTTAAAACACTTATCAAATGTAAGAGTAAAATGTTTTCTACTCTTGTACATTTGAGATTGGTAAGTTGTGATGTCTTGGATGAGACAAAGACCAACTAAGACCAATTGTGTGAAGTGTTAGTCTTGATAAGAATCCGCACTATCCCTTGAATATTTGTTTTATCAAGGAATGGTTCTTGACTAGGAAAACTTATATGTCAAGGGGACAGTGGGAGCCTTAAAGATCCTGAAAGAGTTTCAAGATTTAATCAAGAGTAAAACCTGTAATTTATCACTAGCACACGACTTAAGGTTTTCAACCTATCGTGTTGACATAATTCTTATTTCTGTACCTACTTCAAATAAGTTGAATTTACATGTGAGTTATCAGAGTTCAACTTGGAAGCATTGGTGGGCCTTGTGTTACCAAGGTGACAAGAAACTAAGATTGAATAAGTTTAATCCATGTAGGGCTGAATTTGTCACTAACCTTATCTTGTGATTATGGTTTTGACAAATTCGCATGGATAGGAACTCATACACTATTAAATCTAAGTGTCATAAGGTTTCTCTCCGATTCATGAAAATGATGGTGAGGAAATGCTTTCACTAAATAGATTTTAAGTAGATATCAATTGTGTCATTTGCATTTTCAAAAGTCATTAGTGGAGCGCGTGTGGTTAACCGGCACACTAACATGGACTTGTGAGAAATGGCAAATGCCTAAGCAATTGAGACTATGATTACGGCATCCCTTTTCATAGTTCTGAAAATTGTTTAGACACACATGTGAGCTATCTAAGAAAGGGTGTATGAATCTAAATTTCAGAAGTCCAACAGATTTCTGGAAATGTGTCAGAGCTAGTGGGAGCATAAGTGTTATGCTGATAATCATCATGTTAGTGGGAGCATGACTATTATGATTAGTATTGCAAGCTAGCAATGTTAATTATAGAAAACAAAGTTTCAATCCGTGAAGTTGCAGGGGTTGAAAAGTTGTTTTGCTATAATTAAGGGAGAGGAAATTATACTTCATGTCAATTCTAAAGCTTAGATTGAGATTTTAATCATCTTTAGTCAAGAATATATGTGAATTTTGTGTTGGAATGGTTCAACTTGAAGAAATTCTATATATGTTGCATTTTCAAAATTCGATTATGATTACGGCATCCCTCTTCATAGTTAAATTTTGAAAACATGGCAAATAAAAAATATTGTAGCAAAAGACTGGTCTAGTGTCATGTCTTTATGTCAAACATCATGAATAGTATCCCATATGCTTCGGATATAGGATCGATTTCATGTGCTATAATATTCATCCTTTCTAAATTTTCCAAATGCTTAAGGCATTTAGAAGGGAAAAGTCTAGAACTGGATATGACTAAAGTGATTAAGCAATTGTCGAGGACAATCTGAGGTTCGCCAAAGATTGGTTGCTCAGGGACATTTGGAAGTCTAGTGTTAATTTTGGTAGGACCATATCGACATTTTCTGAAAAGAGGTAACTCTTGTTCGGAAGTGATAGTCAAATAGGACTATGGAAATGTCTCCATAGGTGGAAGTGATTCAATCTATGTAAGATTAGGAAACTTAATGCAAAAAGGATGTTCCCAAGGAGCTGATCTCCTTTGGAATGCTCTGTAATGGTTGTTGTCAAGTCTTTCTGACTTTGTGCATAATCATTACAAGAGGATCAATGCATATAAGTTTAGAATCTAACAGATTTCAGTAAATGACATAAATTTGGAATTCTTGCATTTACAATAAGGATTTGGGATTGTGAAATGAGTATCATTGGAATCATGTTCAATTGATCTACATCACAATGTAAGGATCATAGACAAACATAGTGTGCATACTTGGGGTATGGCATAACTATTGTTTAGAAAAACAAAGTGTACATGCTAGGAGCATGGGACGACTGTTGTTTTTATTCAAGTCTTAAGTTGATTATTTGAAACATTGAATAATGTGTAATCAATATGGTGATAAATAAAAAGTGGTTTTATTTATATTCAAAAGGGTTCTGAGACCATATTAGATTCGATTATTATTGTATTTCACTTTGCATGTTTTGACTTCCAAAATAGCTAGGTTATTCTTTCCGGATGACTAAGTTATTTAAACACTCCACAGTCGTTCATATGTTGGAAGTAGGTATGAATCAAGACTGTCATGAATCGGGTTTGTAGATGGCTAAATGAGTTTAGTCATGGCAATGGTTGCTACAACATTCATGAGTACTCATAAGTTATGAGTATTGGAATAAACCCACGCTCACTTGTATCACTTCATGGAATTTATCTCGAGTGATCGTGAGACGATAATATCATATAAATCTTCAAACCTAGAGATATGAGTTGTTACCTATGAGTTGGTTGTGCATTGATTGCACGTAAACGCATCAGTAACTTGATGTTATAAAACGTGCCTTTGTGTACAATTCAACAAGTAGTAGAACAAGCATATGAGTCGAAGTTTATCTGTTACTTCTAGAAATAGAAGCGATATCTGGGCCCCTCGATGATTTTGTTGTGACCTATGTACCGGCCGGTCAGAACTGAATTGATGTGTTCGATTAAGTTCTTTGTCAAACAAATCGAAAATCGGGAAACAAACTGCTGGACAATAAGTACGACGTTGTTCCATGTATTTGTCCGGCTGATATCATGAGAACAGAGGATTATATGATCCCTTATCTAATGGACAAGTCATTGACAAGATCAGAGTTCATCTACAAGGTCAGAGTTCGACAGAAGCTTTTGAGAGCTACGATTGTCGGTTGGTTCCTGAAGTCATACGCAATAATAGTTTTAGACTTATCCAAGTGGGAGACTGTTGGATTAATGTCTAAGTCCATAACTATAATTGGTAAGACTTGACCCGACCCGGCATGGTCCATTTGGGTTGCAAACCTTCATGCACTTAGATAGACTATAATGAGAGAAATAAGACACTTATGGTTATTAATATATTATAAGTTCTAGTATATTAATAATAAGAATAATAAGATTGTTTAATTAGTATTGATCAAGAATTAATCTAGGATTAATTAAGTGATCAAAAGAAGACTAATTAAATATATGGGTTGATTGTGTAAATCATCCATACTTATATAGTGGGCTAATGCTCCATGGATAATCAAGTTGGGCTAAAACCCATAGGATGGTCCATGGGTGCTCCATGGTGTATTTGAACCCATGGATCCAAGGAAATGGAAAGTCATGACAATTAAGGATTTACCCTAATTGTAACACTATATAATGATCTTATTCTTGACAAAAATCGGCCACTAGGATTATTCCAGAGAGGGCTAGCCGATTTCATGAAGTGTAGAACTCTCTCAAGTTATTCTAAGTGTTTTGATAACTGTGATTCCATTTGAGGCTTCCACACTATTGGGGCTAGGCACTCAAGCTTCATGAAGACTTTCTACATCAAAGAGGTATGTATTCTATCTTGTTATATTCATGTTTTGTATGATAGATTAGGATGATACCTTGGATATTCTTATTTGCATGTATAATAGAGAAAACATAGATCCAAGGTATTTAGGGTTGCATGTACACTTAGGAGTGTTAGAATGCTCAAAACCCAACAACTATAACATGTAACCGATGTAAAATTATTACTATTAATGCAATGGTTGTTGTACTTTGATTACTATACTGCATATGTTGTGATACTTGACATGACGTCATCCACCCTAGAACGTTTCCGCCGTTTTGGTTTTGGGGTGTGACACTAGTTAGGGGAGGTGGTGGGGACTCCTAGTACAACTGATGGCGGAGAGTAGGTCGGAGAGTGCCCTAGGGAATCCTAGGATAAGGTCAGTGGGAAGGGTATCGGAAAAAGGGACTTGGCGAAGTCGAAGCAATCCTTGAGGAAAGTACGAATAGATGTTGAAGGTAGTATGGGCCCGAACTACTAAAAGCAGAGGATCCGTACTCGAGTCAAGGAGGGCCTTGATGGAACCAGGAAACTTGGAAAGTGTATGTGACCCTGACAATAGTATGTTTATTTTCAGAATGGTGGTCACGTGACATAGAGCGGGAGGTTCAAGATCCGGTTCAGGATCGGGCTCGGGTTCAAGATCCAAGCATGTGGATGATGGATTACGCGAGTTCATCGTGTTCGAGATCATGAGAGGTATCCTTGATGCGACACCGGTTATCTTTGGGTCAATCAAGGAGGGGATCATTGAGCTGATGGAGGATCGCCTTCGATCGTTCAGGAGTGATCTGGCGTCTGGACAGACGAGCATGCGCACACTTTCCTTTAAGGACTTCAGAGGGAGTGGTGCGTCAGATTTCCATGGGGTGAAGGACCCCATTGCCGCAAGGAGATGGATCGCAGACATCGAGTCTGCACAGCTGACTAGCTTCTGCCCGGAAGGGTCGAAGGTCCGTTTCACTGCAGGATGTTTGAGGGACCGAGCCAGAGATTGGTGGGAGTTGATTGGTGACATGTTGGGAGCCCCAACCATTGAAGCTATGACGTGGTCAGATTTTGTGGCCCGATTCAGGGCCGAGTTCACACCAGCTGTAGAGCCTCAGCAGCTGGCCAGGGAGTTCTTGGATATGAGTCAGACTACGGAGACTGTGGCGGAGATCACCGCCAAGTTCCGGGAGAGGGCTTTGTTGGTGCCCCAGTATGCGGGTGATGAGGACATGAAGAGGACCCGCTACCATGACATGCTACGAGCTGACATCCAGGAGCATGTCAGTTTTTCAGCTTGCCCTACCCTGGATTCCATGATTGTCAGGGCTAGGGAGAGGGAGATTGATCTGGAGCACATCTGGAAGAGGAAGGTAGAGGAGGGACAGCCGAAGGGGGCTTCGGGGAAGAAGCCCAAGGGATCCGATGGTAGGCTGAAAGGCCAGTAAGGACGGGATCGATGTGGGAAATGCGGTCGATCACATGAGGGGGCTTGTCGCACTGGGCCGGGATCAGGCTGCTATAAGTGTGGCAGGGTTGGGCATTTTGGCAGAGATTGTACTGCCTCTACTCATGCGATTTAGACATCAGACCTGATTTGCTTTCATTGCAATCAGAGGGGCCATAAAAGGCCAATTGCCCTAGATTGACAACAGCAGCGGCACCGACTCCAGCGACAACATGGGTTGTGGATGGCCGGAAGGTCAAATCAGAGGCTCTAATGGTTCGGAGCCGAGCATTTCAGCTGACAGCCGAGGAGGCACGCGTTGCACCCGATGTGGTGACATGTATGATTTCTTATTTGTGCTTTTATGTTATGTCGCTGTTATTCTGATATATTATGTGCCTTGCTTAGGATAGTTCCATGTGAACGGTATCTCAGTTTAGGTGTTGTTTGAATCGAGTGCCACCCGATCATTTGTCTCTCTTGCGCTTAGCAAGAAGTTTCCTGAATCTTCGAGCATGTTGGATTTCCCTCTAGATGTCGAGATTGTGGACGACCGATCTGTGCGTGCGTCAGAGGTCTACCGGAATTGTGTTTTGCGGCTGTTCGAGGAACGTTACCTGGTGGACTTGGTTCCCATACCTTTGCGGTGGAACAAGGTTATTATTGGTATGGATTGGCTGAGCCCCAATGGGGCAATGATCGATTGCGCGCAGCAGTCAGTGCAGATCAAGACCCATAGTGGGGGAGAGCTGGTGGTTCAGGGCGAAAGGCCACAACAAGGACCAACCTTATGTTTGGCAGCGAGGGCTAGGCGCTACCTCCAGCAGGGTTGCGCAGCTTATGTCGCCTATGTTATGGATACCCGAGAGGTGGGAAGGGCGACGGTGGGCTATGTGCCCGTGGTGCGAGAGTTTGCGGACGTATTCCCCAAGGAGTTGCCTGGGATACCTCCGGAGAGACAGGTGGAGTTTAGGATCGTCCTAGTCCTTGGTGTGGCTCTGATAGTCAAGGAACCATATCGGTTGGCTCCTCCTGAGATGTAGGAGCTGTCTACACAGCTGTAGGAGCTGTTAGACAAGGGCTTCATTAGACCGAGCAGTTCACCCTGGGGAGCCCCGATCCTATTTGTGAAGAAGAAGGACAGGTCGCATCGGATGTGTATAGATTATCGGGAGCTGAATAAGGTGACGGTGAAGAACCGTTATCCACTCCCGCGGATCGATGATCTCTTTGACCAGCTACAGGGAGCATCTTGGTTCTCCAAGAGTGATCTACGTTCAGGATACCACCAGATGAGGGTCAGAGAGGATGATGTGCAGAAGACTGCCTTTCGTACATGTTATGGTAACTATGAGTTTGTGGTGATGCCTTTCGGGCTCACCAATGGTCCTGCCTCATTCATGGATCTCATGAACCGTGTGTGCAGACCGATGCTGGATCAGTCTGTAATAGGTTTCATCGATGACATTTTGGTCTATTCCAAGACGCGAGAGCAGCCTGAGGAGCACTTATGTGAGGTTTTGAGTACTTTGAGGAGGGAGAGCTTATATGCTAAGTTCTCCAAGTGTGAGTTCTGGTTGCGCGAGGTGCAGTTTCTTGGGTACCTTGTCAATCAGAACGGGATTTCGGTAGATCCGGCCAAGGTAGAGGCCGTGATGAGGTGGGAGGTGCCCAGGTCTCCATCCGAGATTCGGAGCTTCCTAGGACTGGCAGGTTACTAATTATATCAGGATTTCTCCAAGATAGTCATGCCCATGACCAGGCTGACAAGGAAGGCCGTGGTCTTCCGTTGTGGGCCTGAGCAACAGGCTGCGTTTGAGACATTGAGGCAGAGATTGTGCGAAGAACTGATCTTAGCTTTGCCAGAGGGCATGGAGGATTTCGTTGTATACTGCGATGCGTCCATCTCAGGTTTGGGCGCAGTATTGATGCAGAGAGGGCACATCATTGCTTACGCTTCGAGGCAGTTGAATCCTCACGAGGCGAATTACCCGACGCATGATTTGGAGCTGCGGGCTGTTGTATTTTCCCTCAAGATTTGGCGGCATTACCTCTATCGGGTCCGGTGTACCATCTTCACGGACCACAAGAGTTTGAGGTACTTCATGGACCAGCCGAATCAAAACATGAGGCAACGTCGGTGGTTGGAGGTGGTGAAGGATTATGATTGCGAGATCCTTTAACATCCGGGGATGGCCAATGTGGTGGCTGACGTGCTCATCCGCAAGGCAGAACCGAGCAGGGATATCTGTCTGAGGATGACAGTGGTGACTCCGCTTTTGGAGTGGATTCGGGAGGCCCACCAGGAGGCCATGAAGGAGGAACATTGGAAGAGAGAGAGGATAGTGGGGTAGGTTTCCTCCTTCGACTATGACAGCCGATGACTACTTACACTACACCGTAGGGTGTGGGTGCCGTACCACGGGGGTGTGCGCCAGGTTCTGATGGAGGAGGCGCACAAATCCCGATTCTCCATTCATCTCGGGGCGACGAAGATGTATAGGGATCTACGTCTGGACTATTGGTGGCCCTGTATGAATCGGGATGTGGCATGGTACGTGGAGCGGTGCTTGACCTGCAGGAAGGTCAAGGCCGAGCATTAGAGGCCTCATGGCAAGATGCATCCGTTAGATATTCCACTGTGGAAATGGGATGACATTACGATGGATTTTATCACAAAACTTCCCAGGACCGCGTGGGGAGTGGATTCGATTTGGGTCATCGTCGATCGATTGACCAAGAGCACCCACTTTATTTTGATTCAGGAAATGGGGCAAATTGGGCCCCAGGTACATTGGAGCATTCAGGGTTATAACCCGGGTAGGCAAGGTGGCATATAGGCTGGATCTGCCAGCTGAACTCAGTCAGATAGACAACACTTTCCATGTTTCTCAGTTATGAAAGTGCCTGGTGGATGACTCGGCAATAGTGCCCTTGGAGGACATTCAGGTTGATGAAAACCTGAATTACATCGAGCGGCCTGTGGCAATCCTCGACCGGAAGTCGAAGGATTTGAGGAACAAGAGGGTGGAGCTCGTGAAGGTGCAATGGCAGCACCGGAAGGGCTCAGAATGGACCTGGGAGCTAGTGGATGAGATGATGGAGCATTACCCGGAGCTATTCCGGGATCGAGCAGCAGACTTCGAGGACGAAGTCTAAAATAAGTGGGGGAGATTTGTAGCACCCGCTTCCTGGTATGTATTTTATTTTAGTAATTTTGCATTTTTGGCCTGGGACTCGGCGAGTTGAAGGCCCAACTCACCGAGTAGAAGAAGGATGAGACGCGGGATTTAAGTGATGGACTGGTCGAGTTGAGTCCCGGACTCGACGAGTTGACTCTGTCTGGGCAAAACCCTAAACTGAGGGTTTGCACCCTATCTAAACAACCTTATACAGCCTCCATCGTCCCTTACGCTCCCAGAAACCCTCTATAGAAAACCCTAGCCGTTTTTGAAGCAATCTAAGTCATTTTGGTGGATTTTGGTGTTGGTGGCCTTAAGAAGGAAGGAGAAGAACTTGAGGATACAAGAGGAGACCAGAGGGGTTCGAGTTTGTGCTTCATTTTCAGTCCTCAGAAGGTATAAAGCCGTAACCTTGCTCTTTCATTTGTTAGATCCCTTTTTGGGGAGATTTAGGGCTTTTATAAGCCATTTTTGATGGCCAACCATGATTGCAAACATGGTTGGGGGTTAGAGCTTCTGAATCACATCATTAAGGGAGTCACAAGGCAGTTGGGGGCTGCTTTTGCACCCATGTATCATAAGAGCTTGTTTTATGTCTTTTTGAGCTCAAAGTCCCATGCAAGCACGTAAAGTTTGTAACTTTACGTGCTAGATCGACTGTAGAAGCTTGGATCTATCTTTTGATCGAAGGTTGTACATCAGAAATCGAGGATTTAAAGTATGGACGTGAACAACTCGGCGAGTCCGTTCCTGGGACTCGACGGGTCCAAGGCTTTGAGTCCCATATCTGTTGAGGGTCAAAAGAACTCAGTTGGGTGTTAGTAGGGTTGTAGCAGGACTAAAAGTGTGACCTAACGCATTGGACGTAATTTTAGACCTGGAGTTCATGGGACTTGACAAGTACTAGAACAGACTCGGCGAGTCCAAGGCAATCTTCTTAAGATTGAAGATGAACTTGACGAGTTGTTCATGCAACTCGACGAGTCGAGGTCAGGACTTGTTCATCAGATGAAGGTGGACTCGATGAGTGTTCATACAGCTCGGCGAGTCGGATGATTTTCATGTGATGTTCATATAAGATAGGAACTCGTCGAGTCAATGTCAAACTCGGCGAGTCGAGACATGGATAAGGACGAGTAAAGGGTTAGGGACTCGACGAGTTGATGGCCCAACTCGGCGAGTCGGGTCAACTTGAAGTTGACTTTGACTGGACTTGGACTAATCCTGTTTAGGGTTACGTGTGCTGTGTGTTGACTTGAAGGCTGTTGTGTAGGAATCGAGGAGTCGAAGGGAGTCGACTTGTGCGCCGAGGATAATTCAAACACTGCACGACATTGAGGTGAGTTACCTTCCGGTAGGGGTGGGTCTAAGGCCACAATGCTAGCCCACCAAAAAGGGGTATTTAGAAGATGATTGTCTCTGTGATAATTATCTTGGTCTGGTTATGTGTTTTGGTCATGAGATTTAACAATATGACATGTTATGTGTGTAGTAGGGATTGGCTTCCTTGACAGTGGTCCTTAGGACCTAGGGGTAGGTCAGTACTCGGATATGCTTGACTGTATGCTTATATATGTTGTTGCATGCTAGTGGTAGGGGTGAAATAGTCCCCAGTTACCGGTTGAAAGATACCGATGGCAGTTACCGGATGATTACCGGTTGAAAGATACCGACGATGGTTACCGGTTGAAAGATACCGATGAAGGTTACCGGTTGAAAGATACCGACGATATCGTATGGTATGTGGTATGATGGGGGAACTCACTAAGCTTTGTGCTTACAGTTTTGGTTTTGGTTTCAGGTACCTCTTCGTCGAAGGGGAAGGAGCCGGCGGTGTAGCAGCGCATCCTACACACACATGGTTTCCGCATGAGTTTCTGGGATTGTACTCTGATTTTCATTACTTTTGATGTCATGGTTTGAGACACAACATTATGATTTTGTAAGGTGTTGTTTTATCGACAATGTTTTGGTAAAATGTTTATTAAACATATTAATTAAAAAAGGAAATTTTCGGGCTTAAATTTTGGGACATTACAATTTCTTTGCTTTATGTCAATGTTTTAAAAACCGGTTTGAACCGGCCGGTCGAACCGGTTGGACCGGGAACCGGGGGAGGGAACGGTTCAACTATCACCGGTTTTATGTTGATTTCTGAACCGGATTGAACCGACCGGTTTTTAGAAAAACCCGGTTAAACTGGTCAAAATAAACCGGTTAAACCAAATAAAAATACATGGAAAAGAACCATTTGCATAATAAACGTTGTTGATTTTTTTTCAAATTTATTTAGTTTTTTCTAAATAAATACATATGGTAAATGTTATAAAGTTTTTTGATGTGTTTGTATTCATCTAAAATTATATTTTGTTTCAGTATTATACTTTATTTTCTTTTTGACGTATATGAGTTGATATAAAACACTAAAACTTATGGTTATGTGTTATTTTAATGTATTTGGATTCATCTACAACTTATTTTTATATGTATTTTTAATGTTAGCACTTGTAAACGTCAAATTCATTATTTATATATGTATGTATGTATAGAAAAATCAGAAAAAATATGAAATTTATAGAAACCGGTCAATGCGACTGTCGAACCGGTTAAACCGGTTGAACCAGGAACCGGTCACCATACCGATTCAACGAAAAAAACAGGTTTTTAAAACATTGCTTTATGTAGTATGTTCCTTTCCATTTTGAGTTTTGAGCACCTGAAAAATAAAACCAGAAAATTGTCCCAAAAGCTTCCCGTGTTCTTCCTCTTTTGTAGTCTGTTTTCTGTTTTACACCAGGTGCAAGGGGTTGATTCTAACACCTAGTAAATAAAATGATAAAAAAAAAATCAAAATAAGAAACTATCAAACATACATGTTTTGTAATGGTGATAGAACTGCAATGTAAAGAAATGAGAGCATTGGATAAGCCTGGAGAAAGTATCGGCCATCAGTCAAAAGAGGTGCCTTATGTCTTGTAATAACTGCAGTAGAGAGATTTTGCAGTGTGTATGGTAACTGTTATCGTTTGTAATTATCATCTGCTTCTATCTCAGGTAATAGCTTTGATGAAATCATAACAGGCAAAACTACAATGGAAGTAAAGATCATTACTTTTATCTTTTAATTTTTAGGACTATTTTCAAATGCTGAATGTATCTTTTCAGAGGGTTAACAAATGCCTTTGAAACCTTCTTAATGTATGTTTTCAATTTTTAGTAACTGTTGATCGTTACTGGGATATGGAAAAATAGGTTACTGTTTATTGACCCTTCGTTTTTTATTATATAGAATAATCAAAGGATGAAACACGAAATACTCGGTCAATATGAAAACACCCATACCCCGAGGTATCAGAATCCTTATATAACATATCAACGCCTTCCTCATCGATCTTTCTACCATCTGCATACCTTCAACCATGGCAGCGGCCAAAAGTAAAACACGTGAAGAGGAAAAACAATCAGAGTCGCAGTAGAGAAGAAAATTAAAGGACAAGGACAGCAAGAATGGAGGTCGACATACTCAGTTATATTCCGGAAGCCTTGCAACTTCGTATCCTCTGTTGTCTTGATGCGAAACAAGCTGTTCAAACATCGATGTTGTCAAGAACTTGGGTTTCTTTGTGGACTAAGACCCCAGTTCTTAATTTCAAATGCTCTTCTTTCAATAACCTCGATGCGTTCAATACCTTCGTCAACAAGGTTTTATGCCGCCGTGATCATTTAGCCAAGTTGGACACGGTAAAGTTCCTCGGTCTAATAAGAAGTACTCAGACTTTGAAGAGTGTTTTTGATTTCGCGTTTTCGCATGGTGTCAAGCAGTTGGAAGTATCCATCCATAACTTTGCTGGAAGCAATGCATGGCCGAGTTTAAAAGTACTGCAATCGTGGTGTCATTGGATCATGTGTCCGTTTCTGGGTTCAGGATCTACATCATTCAAGAATCTGACTGTTTTGCATCTCACACATGCTATCATAAGGGATGTTGAACCATATTCAGGGTTTCCGATCTTGGAGAGTTTGAAATTGCTTTATTGTAATCTTTCAACAAATGGTAATATAAATAAAACTTTAAGGGTATACAGTCTTCGACTTTCTCATTTGACTATCTCATGGTGTACGAGCATCAACTGCTGCAAACTCGAGACTCCAAGACTCAGATTCTTAATTGGAGTACCGAGGGTATGATCATTTCCCAAAACATGATGGTCTTAGTGTTCTTGAGACTCTGCTGATTGATTATGGGGGTTTTAACCACTATAAGCTTGTTGACAAGCGAACAGGAGAAGGGGGTGGTGTTTGTTTTGGAAATGGTTAAATGTTTTTAGTCTTTTTCCATGTCTGCGGGAGAAGACGTGGACTAAAAGTCTTTTTTTATGTATTCATACAAAAAGTCTTAATGCAAAAAGATTGTTTGTTTTTTAATTAGAATGAACTAAAACTTAAAAGATCTTGTAATAAAGGAGATTAAATAACCATATTTTTTCTCTCATATTAAAATACGAATAATTCAGGTTGGTTTTTAATAAATTGAAAAACCTATCCATTTAATAATATTTACGAACAATTTAATAGATTTATAGTATTTTGTAAGAAAATATTAGATAATATAAAAAAGCAACATAAAAATACACATTAGATTTTTTCTTAATAAGAATTGTATACTTACACATTGCCACCCGATTTGCATTAATTTCCATTGTTCAACAACAAAACCGATCTTTGAAATTAATGTTGAAACAACCAAAGCTCAAATGCTAAAAACTCAGCATCTCATACATTACTAATCTATTAAAATTTATATTTGACTTAAACTTTGCCAATATTTGACTCAAACTTTGCCAATAACAATTTCATACAGTTTCAAACATCTAATATTTTTTAAAATATTAGATAAACTATATATATTTCGACTCCAACCGGAAGGCCGCTTACTTATTAAAGTTGATATTTTTAAAAACATAAAGGATTGTTTTGATGATTGTCTTACAATATTAAAACTAAATTCACAAAACTAACATATTTTTATGAAATCATTCATTCTACACGCATTAAATGGTCAGCAATTTGATCTCGTAGATCAACCATATATTCCCGGTCTCTTGCACTTCCGTGTGGTTGTACCTCATCCACGTCATCCTCCTCCTCCTCATCATCATCGTCATCTTGTACATTGTTGCTTTGAAGTGATACATCGACTTGATTATATTGAGAAAAATACTCATCACTTAATCCCTCTTTTATTATATAATTATGAAGCGCAAAACATTCAATAACGATATTTCTTTGTGTAACCAATGGAAATGGAGCCATTCTCTTTAATATAGGGAAACGTGCTTTCAAGAGACCAAAAGCACGTTCAACGACATTTCGAAGTTTTGCATGTGAGTGATTAAATTTTTCTTTGTTGGTTAATGCACATCTTCGATGAAAATCTCCAAGCCAATACCGCATATTACGATAAGAAGCCATAAATCCTCGGGTGTGTGTATACGCAGCATCACAAAGATAATACTTATCTGTAAATATAAGGAAATAATTGATTTTGAAAAAAAAGTAGAAATATTAAAATGAAAACGTAAACAAACCTGGTGGTGGAAATGGAAATGATGCATCTCGATCTGTTAAAGCTTCAGATAATATTCTTGAATCATGTGCTATCCCTTCCTATCCAGCCACGACAAATGTAAAAATCATATTGAAGTCGCATATTGCCAATACATTTTGATAACAGTCGCATTTTCCCCTTCCTCTATACAAATGTTGTTTGTCGAGAGGGACAATAGCATGTACCAAAGTTCCATCAAGTGCACCAACCGCTCCTTTGAAAATCCTTCATAACCTCCTATTATGTCCCAGAACGTTTGGATTTGGATTAAAGGAAGTTGGTACTATTATCTCATTTGTGAACACCATCATTTTATCCAATACTTCGTAAAAATACTTATGAATCGTTTGTTTCGAGTGTTGAAATCTACGTTTGATGATTACATAACGTTGATTGTGACCAATCATCATCAAGAACATCGCCATCTTCTCTTCAACCGATATATGTTTACTATCCTTTAACCAACTTTTTACTCTAAAATGTGTGCAAAGCCAAACATAAGAATCACGTGACATACGTAAGAGCTCAATGCATTGGTTATTAGTTCCTTGTAATAACTCTAATGTGAATTGATGCCCAGACGTTTTTGAGGTATTATCTCGCATTCTTTTCAAACCTCTTCTCCAAAAAAAGCGAAGATACAGATTCATAACAATTAGAAGGCGCAACTTTTTATCGTAATCCATTGTGAACCTGTTAAACCACAACACTTGTTAAATCCCAATATGCTAAAGAAAAAAACATAAGCATTTGTAATATATTTAAAGCACACATTTTGTTTCAAGTAAGCATATAATCTCAATACTAGCAATATTTGTGTCAAATAAGTACAAAATCATTCAAATGATAGCAAAAAACATAATGTCAAACATACGTTCAAGAAACACATAATTGTTCAAAATAAAAGAAAAAACATAAGCATAAAGACTACTTAAACATCCCTAATGTGGTGCCAGTCATCTTTATCCACCCTTTTAAGACCTCAAGTATCGGTGGCAATGTCATCCATGCCTCTCTCATATTCATGGACATTCCAAAAAGGTGAAAGGCTGCCAAAAATATAGGATCCATTGGGTCTAATCCAACTAGCTTCAACCTCTCATAACATTCTTCTACTGTTGGCCCTTCCTTGCTATTCACCAAATGTTGCAGAGCTTTTTGCATATCAAGACTCAACTCATCAAGACTAACAGAGGTTTTAGAGGCTTTATCTATATCGTTCCTATTAGTAGAAGCATCACTGGTTTTAGCCCCTTTATCGGGCCTAACAGTAGAAGCATCAGTGGTTTTAGCCCTTTTATCGGGCCTATCAGTAGAAGCATCAGTGGGTTTAGCCCTTTTATCAGGCCTATAAGTAGAACCGCCATGAGCTTTATCACTAGGAGCTCGAGCACTAGTGTCATTGGAAGCGTCATCATCATCATCATCTTCTAGGCCATTAAAAGGCTTGTCATCAATCAGAAGTCTTTGGACACGATGAGAAGAAGATGATGTATCTGCGGGTGTAGTTTGAGTAGAGGCCCATTTAATGCTACCGCTGGCACTACTTCCATCAAACAAAGATGCACAAAGGTTGGGATAAGGCAATGGGTGTGTCCTCAACGATCATGCCTTAGGATGACCCTAAACCAAAATTAATAGTAATTATAAGTATTTTTACATCAATATTAAAATTGGACATAAACTAAAAAAATTAAATTATATAGACACACCTTCTTGAATTCTTCCCATTCTGTGTTCACTAAGGCAAATGAATTTGTTTGAGCATTGTATAAATTCCCTGACTTGTTTCTCAAATATTTCCACCCTACGTATTTAGCTTTTAGATTATCAAAATCATTTTTCAATTGTTTTTGTGAAGTATCCATGTCAAACTTTTCTTTTAGAGCTTTCCCTAATGTAACCCAAGACTCCTTGTGCATGCTACCTCCTTTTCTACCAATTTTGTTGACCTCTTCGATACATGTATCTAATAAACATTTTACTTGCTCGTTCGACCATTGTAGTTTGTCTCCCATTTAGACAAGCTACGTATAATAACTTTATAAATTAAGTCCATGAAAGAATTGACTTAAAAAACTAAAAACTTCATGATTCATATCTATGGATTACAACATGTTAGCCAAACAACATAAAATAGAAACATTTGATTCAAATTAATCTAAAGCTAATGACAAATAACATGATGTTGATCAAGAAAAAATTGAATAAAAGCACTACACTAGAAGCATGTAATGAATAAAACCACTATACTAAACAGTTTTAAACTAGAAGCATGTAGTTTGAAACTAAACAATTTAAAGAGAAACTCTAAAGTCTGTGAGTTTTTCCTTCTTTCAAAAAAATGCAAGTTTTCTCACAATCACATTAACTTTTCAAAAAACATAAAGCTACCCTTTTGAGTTTTTGCAGATTACTTTTTCAATTATTGTTTATATCCTCTATGAAGTGTTGCTATAGACAATGAATCCAAAAAATATATATAACAGATTATTCAATGAAAGTAAAAGCCATTTATGATGGTATAACTAGTTTTATCAAAATCAAAAAAGAATCAAACATAAATCATCAAGTGCCAAAGGGATTTCAAACAAGAAACAGGAAAATTACTTATTCAAACAAGAAACAACTAATAATTTTCTGGTATAAGAGCAGTAAACAACATGAAAATTACATCTTAAGCAAAGCATAATCAATTAGATCAGGTAGAAAACAAAACAAAATCAAACAGAATAGCAAGAAGTTATTTGAGAAATCAACAATAGAAAGTTATTTGACAAAATGGTTGATGGGTTTCACCAGTAATGGAGTTTAAAATAATCATACAAGTTGAGAGGGAGATAAGAAAAGAGAAACGAGAATGAAGACTGACTAAACAGATTAAACTCAAGCATGTACAAAATTCCCAAGAAATAATGTTACAAATCGACACCCATTGTCAGAAAACAGAACTAAACACAGGAAAAATGAAGAGTTGAGTTACATCTTAAACTAAACAAAATCACAAGAGAGGAACAAATAAAGCTTAGATGAACAGGAAGTAGTTTGATTCTAGTACCAAACAGAACAAAATCAAAGAGATAAATAGAAGTTATCTGAGAAATCAACAACACAGAAGATTTTTAATTCACAAAATCATAGATGGGATTTCACCATTAATGGAGTCTAAACTAAAAATACAAGCTGGGAGGGAGATAAGATAAACGAGAGAGGAGAACGAAAAGGGACAGAACGGAATATACCTGATGAGTCGGCGGCGACGATGACGATGTGGAGCGACGAAGGACGAGCGAGGAGCGCCGTAGGCGGAGCAAGGACTTGCATTGGCCGGAGCTATGGATGGTGCGTAGAGATCGCCGGTGGGAGGGTGTAATTTCAAGTGAAAGGGGAAAAGCGTATGGAGACGATGAGAAAAAGATAAATGTATTCAGCAATTAGAAGAGGCGTTGTTAGGTCTTTCCGGAAAAGAGATGAAAAAGTCTTTTTAACTTCTTTTGTCTTCCAAAAATCAAACAATCTTTTTAGGAAACATCTACCCGCCCACAGATGTAAGCCCCTAAAAAATCTTTTTGACAAAAAACAAACGAGCCCTTAGTCTCTTAGAAGATCTGTTGTCTTTCTTCTCTAGTGTTCATAATGTCAAATCGTTAACGCTTTGCTCTCCTATTTCTCTTCTTCTAAATTTCTATCCAGATGAGTTGGTGAGGCGTAGTTCACCCTTTCAGGTGTTGAAGAAAGTGAAGCTGGAATTTCTTGTTCATTGTTGTCGAGCGCTTGACGTATGTGACGACTCATGTAAGGAATTGGCTTTTAAATGCGTGAAAGATTACTTGCTCCAACACGTTCCTGATGACAAATTTACCGTCACTATTGCTAAGTGGTCACCTTACGATCTTTGATATATTTTTGGGTTTAACCGACTTATTCTACAATATTTTTTATTTTGGAGTTTATGACATAATGTTTACATTTTAAATAAAATACATGCAACTCACTCTCTAGGATATCCTTGAGTTTTGGTGTCATCGTGGCAATATCATTCCCATGCAATTCCTTCATGAGATCTTGAGGACTTTCGATCGGCCTGCTTTGAAAGGAGCAGATTGAAGAACGTGTAGAGGATCTTCGAATAATTGACATTGGGTTCCATCATTTGGTGAAGATTCATCCATGTCGCTATCATTATTTCCAATGTAATAAGCATTTATAAGACTAACTGAATTTCACTCAACTGAGTAGTTAAGATATGAAATTCTATAAAGAAAGTCAAGGCTTGGCACGACAGACTACTATTATTTACTTCACATGTACATGTCATGGGATAGGATTGGTTGTTTAGGTGGTACAACTTATCATGTTTTATAAGATTAACTGAATCAGAGATTTAGAAAAAAAGGAAGATGTTGGCCTACTATACTATAGGCAAAAGCACCACTAAATCAAGGCTCGTGCTATACCCTTAGACAACGAACATTTGAGAGTACAATCTTAAAGCTTTTATTTTAAACAAAAATCTCACAATCAGATATCTACTTTAAGTAGTTTTTGTGAGCTTTTAGCTTTTTATGCTTTACGTCATTTTACACATTTCAAAAACTAACTACTTTTTCAAAACACTATATATAACATTGTACCAATTCCACCCCGAATACAAATAGAAACTAGAATCTCGTGATGCCGGCTACCGGTCATTTTGACAAACATAGTTAAATATAACATTGTACGGAATAAATTTTAGTTTGATGTACAACTAGGTTTTGCACCCCGTGTGATGCAGCAAGGTGTCGTACTAAAAGAAAATAGTGAAACTACATTGCTATAATGGGTAGATTTTTTGAAAGTATGAATGTCTTAATAAAAAACATTGGAAGTACAATGTTATGATGTAAAACTTTAAAAAAGTTACTATGAATAACTAATATAACAAACACCCAACTTTAATTTATTTCAATTAGTGCCCGCATTGTCTTTAAGTGCAAACCTATTACAAAACATGATTCACAAATAAAGTAATTTCAAGATACAATGTCACAATACCAAAAAAGTCTGAAAATACATTGATTATTGGTATAATGGAGTAAATATTTTCAAAGCATAAAAGCCTTGATAAAAACTGAAAAAGTACAATGATATAATAGAAAAAAATGAAAATAAGATATTATAATTGACAAATATAATAAAGTACTTTATTATTCCAAATTTCCAATACATATGCTTATCCTAGATAAAACAAAGTATTTTGTACTTTGTAGCATTTAGGTATTTTAAAAACTTACTTTTAAGTTTACATTATTAATTTTTATTCTCATAGGGAATATGAAATATTTGTAAACATAACTTACATCGTTATATATCAATATAATTGTAATAATAAATACTAAAATAAGATGTTAATACACATGCAAAGAAAGTAAGGTGCTATAAACAAACTATACAGCAAAAATAAAAGTATGATGACATTTCAGGCCTTCAGATGATTAAATTAACCACCAACTATGTAATAGAAAATAAGGAAAACACGATGCCATAATACCTAATAAATAAACATAAGTTGACATTTCATTCATTTAGCCAAATAAAACAAAGTGAGTTGCCATTTCAAACAAAACAGAAGCAAGTAAAATCTATTAGGGCCACACGTAAGAAATAGCAACGTACTTGTATTTATTTGTTTATTATAGCATCCTACTTCCCTTTACTTTCCGTACAACATTATACTTTAAAAATTTTTTCTTATCTAAGTGTAATATTTTTTGAAAATATACCCAATTACATTATTATACTTCCAAAGTTTATTATGAGGTTAATACTTTTAAATTTTGTTTTCCATTACAACATCGTAATTTAAATTTATTTCAATTATTTGTTTATTATAGCATCCCACACCCAAATCTACAAAAGTATGTTTTCAAAAATATAATCAAAACCAACACACACACACACACACACACACACACATATATATATATATATATATATATATATATATATATATATATATATATATATATATATATATATGGAAAAAAGTAAATATAACCTACATGGTATATAAGCTTTATGTTCCCAAACACACCGTACTACGTCATTTTGTATCATATATATGCATTGTAATTGTACAAAGTTTTTAAAATCAACTCCTAACTTAATTTACTTCCAAGATATTTATAAATCTCACCATTATCTTCCTCTTACATAATTTTCATTTGCAACCACAATATATATAGTGTGGTAGGTGTTCGGCAAAAAGATGTTATGTAAGAGAAAGATAATAGTAAAATTTCGAATATTTTGGATCTTGGAAGTAAATCAAGTTAGGGGTTGAGGTTTAAGAACCTTGTACGATTGAAATTCATATATATGATGCAAAACCATGTAGTACGATGGGTTTGGGTACCAAAGCTTATATACCTTCTAGGGTATATTCACTTTTCCCTATATATATATATATATATATATATATATATATATATATATATATATATATATATATATATATTGTCAGGAAGTAAACAGATAACTAGCAAAACTATAAGCACACAAGACACAATATTTACGTGGTTTGGTCAAGGTGACCTACCTCCACGGGTAGGAGGGGATTATTCTTTATTTCAAAGCACTCAAATGGAGGTTACGAGTACAATGTTTATAGAGATTTTCCTAACACTCTAGAATTCAAGATACAAAATGACCTAGCATGCATCTTTATTTATACTCGAGGGATCAGACCTAAAACCCTAATGGGTCATGCCCATTGGGCGATAGGCCCATGAAAGGTGTCAACCAATCATAATCCGCCATACAGCATCTTCTGGAACATTCTTCCATGTCATAAACCCATGAGTATCAGCAACGTACATGTTGGACCACCTTGGCCATTGATTTGTGCATATTTAGTAATATAATTCATGCATATTTTTTAATACTTTTAGCTATAATTATGCTTAATTTGGGACTAAAGGTGCTTATTGTGTTTGAAATCTGTTTTGTAGTAGCAAAGACATGCTTGGGACAGAAAGGAAGAAAACTAGGAGCTGGAAGCAGGAATAGATGAGCTAAAGCAAGAATGAAGAAAAAGAAGACTTGAAGATAGAAAACCATGGCATGGTGATCATCCACCAAAATGTGGCTAATGGAAGATTCCGAATCATTAATGTTGACTTGGAGAATATGGGATTTCGATGAAAACCACGATGTGGTGGCGGTTGACCGCGTCGCAGTGACCAGTTTTATGGAAACGATAAGTATCCTATTATTAGGTCTAATGTAAAGACTTCTAACCGGTTTTCTGAGGCGAATTGCGATTAAAAACCTCTACAAACTCAAAAGACGATCCAGAACTAAGTGGAGCTCATGAGTTGAAGAAGATTTAGAAGATTTCTATGTATATCCATTTGGTTTGCTAAATAAACTCATGTCTAGTTTTAATTGCTTGGATTTTGTGTGTTTTTCTGAACCTAATCCTTATGTGTTGATTTCATTTATTTGATGCTTTATATTGATTTTTCTTGTGTTTTATATTTAAACCCTAGCATGTTTTAGTTCTAGTTTATATTGCTTATTAATTAGATTTTGTGTGATAGTTGATCATTCTAATTGCATGAGTTTGTCACCTAATGATTTATGATCATTAAATAACTAGAGTTGGGATTAATCTCATCTTAGATAAAGTAATTAAATCTAGTAACTTTAACTATGTTAGAGAGTATAATTAATCTTAATTTGTAATTGGTATATGTAGGAATCTGGTGACAATTCCATAAAGTAGACACAATTGTCGAACTGGTTCCGACTGTAGCCATGTGAGATCATCAAGTAATCAAATCTATTGTACCATCATCTTGGAGACTATTTCAAACCATACAGAGATTTCTTCAACAAACATACATGATCCTTCTTAGAATCAAGGAACCCTTCTGTCTAGGACATATAAATCTTCTCTTCTAAGTTCCCATGAAGAAATGTAGTTTTCACATCAAGTTGTTCAA
Organism: Lactuca sativa; assembly: GCF_002870075.4. NCBI lineage: Eukaryota > Viridiplantae > Streptophyta > Magnoliopsida > Asterales > Asteraceae > Lactuca > Lactuca sativa. The sequence goes on along the minus strand of NC_056624.2, from coordinate 158,067,682 downwards.
GCTCCAGATCAAATGCACTGACCATGGACAAAAGAACCTAAATTGTCTTATGCTTCACAAACGGTGACAACACCTTGTGATAATCAATTCCTTCTTTATGAGAAAACCTTTTTGCTGCCAACCTTTCCTTGAACCTAGCTGGTTCAACTCCTGATATCCCTTCTTCTTCTTAAAGATCCATTTGCATCCCATTGGCTTTGCTCCCTTTGATGATGGAACAAGATCCAATGTTTCATTCTTCTTTATAGATCACATTTCTTCATTCATGTCCATCAACCAGTCATTTTCTTGTTTACTCGCCACAATCTCTTTATACGATTGAGGCTTCTTAGTGTCAATGTCTTCTCCAATTGCTAAAGCCAAAACAGTGGAGTCAAGTTCACCTAAATTCACACATCCCACATATATATATATATATATATATATATATATATATATATATATATATATATATATATATATATATATATATATATATATATATGGTTGTCGAATTACCCTATTTGATCTTCTCTTTGCTATAGATTCAGACCCGTTATCCTTCTCGGCATCAACACCACTAGACGAAGATCCTATTGGTTGTTCTTGGGTTTCATCTTGTCCAAGTTGTTCACTGTCGCCTTGCTCTTTGTCACTTATCACAACTTTGTCTGGAGTTTGAGTTGCAAACTCCACCTTCTGGATAGCACCCCTAATCTTTGGTCCCTGCTTAACTTGTATCACCTCCTCCCTAGTTACCCATGGCATATGCATCAAAGGTTACATCTTTGCTCATGATAAATTTAGGAGTTTTTCCTTCTTCTGTACACCACATTCGATAACCTTTTACTCCTGTCGCATATCCTAGAAATATGCACTTCATTTCCTATGGCTCAAGTTTACCATCATTCACATGAGCATATGTGGGGAATCTAAATATATGTAAACCCGAATAGTTAGAGGGTTTCCCGGACCATCCCTCTTGAGGATTCTTCAAGTCTACTGCAGCTGGTGGTGATCTGTACCAGATAGTAAGCAATATTAACTGCTTCTACCCAAAATTTCTTGTATAAGTTAGCAAATATCTGCATGTATCTTGCACGCTGCATGAGTGTTTGCTTCATCCGTTCTACCACTCCACTTTGTTGTGGTGTGTGTTTCGTACATTGTGGTGCCTCACTATACCTTCTGTCTTGCATAAATTATCAAATGGAGCATTACAGAACTCCAACCCATTGTCAGTCCTCGGAGTCTTGACCTGTTTTCCAGTCCTTTTTTCAACCATGGTCTTCCACTCCTTGAACTTCCCTAACACCTCTTCTTTGGTCTTCAAAAATTACAACCAAACATTCCTTGAATAATCATCAATGAATATCACAAAGTATGAGTGTCCTCCTTGAGACTTCACTAGTGAAAGACCCTACAGATTTAAGTGAACATCCTTCAAGATTTCATTTCTTGTGTGTTGACCGGTACCGAACTTCACTTTGCGATGCTTTCCCTTGATGCAAGCTTCACAAAAATTTATCTTTCCAGTAGCCTCTCCACCAAACAGTCCTTGTTTACATAGAGCTTGCATTCCCTTCTCACTCATGTTCCCCAACCTACGATGCGACAACTTCGTCTTATCATCACCTTCATTCAAGGATTGGGAGATAGCCACCGTTCCCATAACTGTACTGCCTTCTAGGATACAGATCCCTCCATGATTCATCTTCCCTTTCATTATAACTAGAGACCCTTTGGTCACTTTTACCCAATCACCTTCACCAATGTAGCTCATCCCATTTTGACCCAAGTTCTGGAATGTACCAGCAATCTAACTTCTTGACCATGTCATCGTGTATCTTGATCTGCACCGTGCCACTACCTTTGATACTTCTCACCCAATCATCACCCATTTTGACTGTTCCATCCCGCTCTTTGAAGGAGTCGAACCAGTCACGATTATACGTCATGTCATAGGATGCTCCAAAATCCAAGACCCAAGCATCAGTATAACTTGATGTGCTAACAGTCAGTACATCACGATCATCCCCTCCATCAGAAATTTACTGAACCACAACAACAATTTCATTGCTACTTGATTCACTCTTGAACTTCCCATTCTTCAACTATGGACAATTTCTCTTGAATTGTACATTCTCCTTACAGTTATAACATTTTGCATTCGATGAACCTTTAGACTATGATTTTGAACATGATCTCCCTCCATTTCTCCCTTTCCTCTCTTCTGTCCATCCTTTCCCTGCAAACAAACCAGAACTGGACACCTCCTCTCCCACTGAAACTTTTCTTTTCGGTTGCTTGGACATCAGAGAGTCCTTCACATCATTCACAGTGATCGTTGTCCTACCATAGAGCAGGGTATCAACGAAATTCTCAAATGAGTTCGAAAGAGAACATAATAGAATGAGCTTCTAGTCTTCATCTTTAATCTTTATATCAACCCCTTTTAGATCCAAGATAATACAATTAAAGTTATCCATATAATATTTCACTTGGGTACTTTCAAATATTTTTAGAGTGTACTGTTGGATTAGTTGTCTAAGCCCATAACTATAATTGGTATGTACTGAAATTGATAATAACACAATCCTTTTAGATTGTCCTCAATCCTAACAATTGGACATGATGATTTTAGAGAGAGAGAGAGAGAGAGAGAGAGAGAGAGGTTGATATATTATTTTATTAATAAATTGAAATAGTTAATTTATTAATAGATTATGAGAATAATATAATAATTAAAAATAGTAATATTTAATCAAAAATTAGTTGGAATTAATTTTTGGGGATTAATGGAATTAACTAAAAGTAAAAGGGTTAAAGTGTAATTATTCAATAGTTGAGCAAGAGCATTATGGAAACTACCTAGAGCTATGGACAGTTTTAAGGAGGGTTTTAGAGATCTATATTAATCCTTGGAGTCTAATTAGGAAGCTAGATAATTATCAATTCAATATAATATTATTATATTGGTTTTGGGCTTATCTAGGATTTCCTTATTGCACTATATAAGGAGCCTAACCCCTTAGAATTTCAGCCACTCCGTGATTACAAGGCTAGGCCGAAATTTTTCTCTCCTTCCTCATCTCTCCATAATCTCCTTCTTGCTAGCTTGGTGTGAACCATCAGAGGCATGGAATTTGTGTTGCTTGCTTCCAAAGCTTCAACAAGACAAGGATAATTGTTATTTTCTATAATAACAATAAGGTATGTAATCCTAAACCCTTTTTATGTTGATTTCGAAATTACCTTGGGTTGCTAGGGTTTTGTTGTTCAACATAATGTTACATCAATAGTGTTATGACTTAGATCTATAGGTTGCATGTACCCTTAAGTGTTAAGGATTTATCTACGTTAATACATGTAAAACCCATCAGTGGTATCAGAGTGTATGGTTGTCTAACTATTTATTGTACATTGCTTGAACTTGAACATACCCGATTTAGAGGATTTTGGCAGAATCGTCATTCTGTTTAGGCACCACGGCGTGGTCAGTTGACCACTACATGGTAAATCTATAATCTATGACTTGAATCATTCTACCATGGTGTTGTAATGGATTACCACGGTGTGGTGAATGATCTGAACATAAAAATAGTTTTTGATTAAATCTGAATTTAAATACGATAATTACCTTAGTTAGCATTATTTTAATTGTTTAAAAATTGATTATTTAACTTGGTAATTATATATCCTATATCTTGAACTTGTGGATTCTTCATAATTTAATTAGTTGTTAATTAAAGACTAAAGCCTAAATCATAATTGGATTAGGATTAAATTTTATTTGATTAATAGTTTAATATGAAATTGTTATTTAATCCTTGTATGATTTGACTTAATTAATTGTTAATTAAAAGATAAATATTAAATCATTATTGGTATAAGTTTAAATTTAATTAATTAGATATTAACTTCGAAATGTATATTCTAAACCTTATATTTTTGAAAAGTTTTAAAAATATACCTTATATATAATGTATTAAAAGTTTAATATATATTATATGTATAAGAATAGTCAGTCAAATCGCTAGTACGCCTCATTCACAAAATCATGCTATAAAGAGGGTATAAGGAAGCGGCCTATAAAATGGCCGTTGAATGGGTGTTTACTCTCACCCACCGCTCTCCTATGTGGTGGAGGGTCGTTAGTCGAACGGATTTGGTATGACATAATTTCATTAATAAGTATAATGATATAAAGTAACTAAACTAATTTTAAAATCCCACTCTTATTTACGTTAGAAAAAGTGTGAAAAAAGAATGCTAATCCATGAAAACGAACATCATGTTTTATATGTCATTAGTGGAGCGTGTGTGGTTAACCGACACACTAATAGGGACTATAAAGAGATTTGATGGGCATCTTGAAAATTATCATTATTGATGGAGCGTGTGTGGTTAACCAGCACATCAATATGAGATGATAAATGACATTGAGGTTGTCAAGCGGGTTTGCATGGTTATTCACATCTCATTTGTGATCCTCAGCGTCCCAGTCACAAAAGTGAGATCATAATCCAAGATTAAACATGCCATTTATTAGATTCAATGAATCTCAAAAGATCTAGCAATTTCATAAGATTGAAATTGGTAAAAGCCTTACCCACCTAAAATAGATTCGAATTTGATTATGTCATCCCTCTTCAAAGTTCGAATTGAAAATATGGATCTTAGCCTTAATTTAAAATTTATAGTTAATAATTAAGGATTAAAATCAACTAACTTGAATTCTCTCTTCTCCCATCATAGATGTTAAGTCAAGACAATAATGGTCTTCCTCATTCTTTTAGAAATGGTTTTCCTCTTTCATCTGAAGGTGATCTTCAACTTTCTAATCAACGTGAAAATGTTTTCTCTTCTTTGGAAATGGTGGAATTGGACATCATGTTTCTTCAACTCTTCCTCCTCTTCCCTTTCTAGTGACTCTCCCCACATCACGTTTTACTCAAGTTGAAAGATACGAAACTACAAAATCCCTATTGGCATGTAGACATTAAGATGGAAATTATGTGTGTGCACATGTTCTGGAAATGAAATCGTACATTGACAAACTACATAGAATGGGTGTCATTTTCCCAAGGGAGCAAGCCATCGATTTGGTTCTTCTTTTGCTTGCAAAGTCGTATGAACAGTTCATTGAGAACTTTTATATGAGGAACCTCAATGTGACCTTAATTGATCTGACCCAAATGTTGATTGTTGCTGAAGCAGAAATGCTTAAGAGCACATCTGAAGCAGGGGTGCTTAAAAGGGACTGATTCCAAAGTTTCCATGGACATTGACAACGGTGACAATGGTGGTCCAAAAAGATTTCTCTTCCCAATGGAAAGGGGTCGGTCAAAGTCAAACAATTTGATCGTTTGGTAAGAGAAAGGCTAGTTCTAAGATAGTTCCATGTGTTATCCCCAAAGAGTCCATTTGTTTATATTCCCAATTGAATGGACATTGATTATGAAGCTGCCCAAAGTACTAAAAGAACTCAGAGATAGTGAAGTCAAGTTGTATGACTCTATTTTAGGTATACTCATTATTTAACTCCATTATCTTAACAAATTCCTATTCATAGACTCTTAATACATGATGTGATGATCATATTTTGATGTTATTGCAGTATCTAAGAGTAGGGATGCAAATGGGGGCGGATATTGGCGGGGACTGCAATCTCCATCCCCATACCCGACCTCCGATCCTCATACCATCCCCGCCCCGCCCTGCCAAATCCTGGACGGGTTCGGGTGAAAAAAACCCAACGGGTATGCTGAATCCGATGGATACCCATTTAGTATAAAGGTGCAGTGTTTTTAAATCTAAAAAACATAAACAACAATCATGACAACTAAAAAACATTCCAATTTTCATTCTTTCACTATAACAGATGATAAAGTACAAAACATTTTTTTTAAATATACAAAACATAAACAACAAACATGAAAACTAAAACATTCCAATTTTCATACTTTAGTATAATAGATGATAAAGTACAAAACATCTAGATATTTTCAACATCATAAAATCATCAAAAACTCTTAAGTTCTAATTTAAAACATCATTAGAAACTAAATATCAAATTCTAGAGCACTTGGACGCACAATTCTTGTAATGGTAATGTAAGTGTGTCGTTCCATTCTTGATTTTTCCTTCTAATATTTTCCTACAATAGTTTCATACAGCCTTATCAACTCCATCAATCTTTTGCCTTTTAAAATGACTCCAAACCACATAAGCATATCTTCTTTTTGGCTACCCAGGTTGTTGATCTTCAGTGTCACTACATAGAGTTATTAAAATTAGAGAACTACAATTCCGCAGAATAAGAATTATCAAGAGAAAAAATCAGTTATACAGTCAAAATTTCATATGATATTCAGTTGTACAACATATAGCCAAAATTCATGCTATTCACATTACGTCATTCATATATACCTGTTTATACAGACATTTGTAAAGAACACAATAAATAATATGATTATTGTAACGCCCCAAAAATGGGGTCCAAAAATTTCTTTTAAACACATTACTAATTCATAGTTAAGTCGTTCAAACTTAAAAAAATGTTTATATTACAAATCATAGTCTCATTTCCAAACACATGTTTAGTTATCAGAGTGAAACATCCCAGGTTAACTTGTCATGGTGTGTGCACTGCAACCCTCCCGAGCTCCTTCTCTGAAAACTGGATACCTGAAACCAAAACTGAAAACCGTAAGCACGAAGCTTAGTGAGTTCCCCAAATACCACATACCATACAAACCAACAGATCCATACATGCCGTACATACCAACATATCCATAATCAAGTAAGGTGCTATGCACCAAACATAGTCTTGCTAAGGTGCTATGTGCCAAACATAGTCTTGCCATTATGCCACGGGCCGCACGTGGTCTTCCTGGTCAAGCCTGGGGCCACTCCCTAGGTCTTACAGACAAGTGCCAAGGGCCACCCCCTGGTCCTTTATGCAATTTTCACAAAGACAACCGTACATACTACTCTACTTAGCTAAACAGCATACAGTGTGCCAGAAGCCACCTCCTGGTCTTTCATATATAATAGCATACAATGCGTCAGGAGCCACCTTCTGGTCTTTCATACATATTGCCTAGGGCTAACCCCCGGGTCTTCCTATCATACATAATAACATACTGTATGCCAGGAGCCAACTCCTGGTCTTTCATGCATATTGCCTAGGGCTAACCCTCGGGTCTTCCTATCATACATAAACTAAATGGGCCGACATTGGTGCCTTAGACCCATACAAACAGTGAGGAGACTCACCTCGCAATGCTGAACCTTGCTGATAATCCTCTGGCTGCTGACCGACAACACTCTGAACCGCTGCTCCATTAGCTCCACTAGCTACTAGTATCAACATAACACTTAGTTCCAAACTGAACTCCAGAAGTCAAACTAAGTCAACTCCGGTCAAAGTCAAAGTCCTGGTCAAAGTCAACCTTCCAGGTCGACCTTACTCGCTGATTCTGCCTACTGACTCGTCGAGTTCATATGCTCAGAGTCCTTCCATTCGCGACTCGACTCGCCGAGTCAGCCCATGACTCGCCGAGTCCACCAATTTCCGAGTCCTGTCCTGTCCAACTCACTGAGTCTCCACTCGACTCACTGATTCGAGTCTTCACTCGAAGGGTTCGGGGTTTCGCGACCTGACTCGCCGAGTCCAAGAACAGACTCGCCGAGTCCAAGGCAAACTTCAACAGACTCACCGAGTTTTTCTTCCAACTCGTCGAGTTCCTGCCCAACTTCATCCAAATCGCCGAGTTCACCCATGTGACTTGCCGAGTCGCTTCAGCTCTTAATCCATGTAGTGGCTTTTCAAGCCAAACAGGGGCTCCAACTCATAGATCCACTCTCCCAAATCCCATTCCCCACGTAAAGTTGCAACCTTTACGTGTAATTAAGGAGATTTATGCTAAACACACCACAAACTAGGGTTTAAGACAACCATGTTTCACCTACACTCTCAAGGCTGATACTTTATGACTCTCTGGGCCAAGACACAACTGGAGCTGAAGGGATTCAACTTGGGGATGTCCAAACCCGAAATGTATCATACTTGGTCCAAAATCTCATAAAGAGGGACATGAAGTGATCAAACAATTATCAAGGCAAGGAAGGAACTTGATTACCAAAATGAGCAGCTAAAGAGATGAATCTTCTGGATCCACAACCTTCCTCTTGAACCCTCAACTCCTTCTTCTCCTTCTAGGCTTCAAGAACACTCCAACTCTTCAACAATGGCTCATACACTCAAGGAGAGCACTAGGGTTTTGTGGAATAGCTTCTGGACAATGGGGGCTACAAATGAGGCTGATAGAAGGAGAATGAGATGCTTAAATAGGGCACCAAGCCCGGAAATTAGGGTTTTCCAACCCAGAGTTGACTCGCCGAGTCGGTCCCTCCGACTCGCCGAACCGGTCACTTAAACCCCGACACGGGTCCCGCTCCTACTCGCCGAGTTCACCCATGGACTCGACGAGTTGACCCCTTTAACTTAGGGTTTATCCCTTCCTTTCTTGGTCTTTCTGATTCTAGGAGTTACAATTATCGATTACATAGAAGTTCAAACTTTGGAATTCAAATGATTATTGATTATACATACTTTAAGAAATGAAGCCAATCAGGTTATACCATTCAAGTTTCTTTCGATTCCAGGCTTCAACAATCAATCTTGAATATAAGCCCTAATGTTCCCTAAGACAAACAATCAGGTCTCAACTAAATTACATGAAAATTTTAACGAAAATCAGATAGATTACAAGCATAAAAACTCATACATGAGAAATCTGATTTCAACCAAAATACATATTAAAAATTGAATAAATCCATTAAGGTTACACATGCATTCTTGAGAAATCGATTACAAAATTGGTCATAGAGAGAAATCAATTAATACTAATTGGACATGAATTGAGAAATTGGTTATAGAGAGAAGACAATAAGTAGGTGCAGGTGCAAGACAATCGATCAAAAACATTTACCTGAGGTTGGGATTTTGTAATCAAAAAGGAAGATCATCCATGGAAGCCTAAAATTGTTCTTGAAGACCTAATATTTTCTTAGGAATCTTGATATTGTTTTGCCGATATCTAGGGTTGAAGGAGAAATGGGCAATGGTGGATTAAATATCGAGTTTGATTCTTGAAGAGTGAGTATATTAAAGCCTTGAATCATGATTCTATGAAACACGAAGAACGAAGAACCGACTACGACTCTAAAGTCTCGAAGAGGTGAAAATGGTGTTGTATCTATTGTAAATTTAAAGTTATTAATTAGTAATTAATGTAAACTGAAACTGATTTCGAATATATATATATATATATATATATATATATATATATATATATATATATATATATATATATATATATATATATATCGGGTTTTAGACGGGGCGGATACTACTCTACCCATCCCCTCCCCGTCCTCGTTTCGGGTAAGATATCTAATCCCATCACCAACCCATTACCCGCTAAGGTGGGGAATCCTCGACCCGTTCGGGTCGGGTCCCCACTGGTAGCGGGGATTCCCCGACCGTTTGCATCCCTATCTAAGAGAAAGATGGAAGCTTAAGAAGAGTGAGCTAAATCTGATCGTGAAAGATGGACTTTGGTCACATGGTTCGATGATCAGAATTTGGAGCTACTGCTTAGGAGTTAGGATAATTTAATAGATTGCTTAGGAGATGTCTATAAACATCGTTTTAAGTTTTTTGCATTGTACGGACAAGTTCCAAATTTTCATTTATTATCAATAAAAGTGAAATTTTGGTTGGCTTACTTTATATTTCCTTACAATGGTATTTATGAAAGTGTTGGTTACATTTCTATTATTAGCAATATAATTGTGGATTTGATTATATCGCTTGTGGTATTGTCATAATTAACTAAGTGAAAAAAAATTCTCATCACCAAGTTTCAATTGGACAGAGACTTGGAGTCGGGCAATTTGAATTGTGTGGTGTATGAAAATCTTGATCATTGAAAAAAAATTATGACTAAGTCATTGACCAAATGTTTATGTAAGTCAAGGTGAAGGACGAATGGATCTAATACATATTGATATGGACTCTTCAACCCACCACAAAGGACGATAGATCTATTCGTCATGATTTACTAATGATTTAGTAAATATGGTTGTGTTTATAAGATTAAGCATAATTCTAATATTTTGTATAGGTTTTCAAAGAGTAGCAGAACGAATAGAAGAATCCATTAGGCAGAAAGATAAAAGTTTCTCCAATCTGAAAGGAAAGGAGAGTACTTTAGCATCATGTTTTGATGATCATCTTAATGATTGTGGAACTAAATCATAGTTGATCCTCGAAGAACATCTTAGTGCAATTGTATGACTAAGAAGAGGAATCGGATATTGGTGAAATGGTTCAATCAAGAGATGAGTCATATTGTGTTTCCAATCAAGTTTTTGAGCCATGCTCTTGTTACTGCAGGTCGTATCTTGAAAGCCTATTTCATACTAAGTAAGTTTATAACACCTCATGAAATATGGAGTAATAATGTTTTGTTAATCTAGCACATTTGCAATTAGAAGTTGTGATGTTTTGGTTGAAACAAATGATAAAATGAGACCAATTCTATGAAGTGTTTTCTTGGGAATCCACATGAATTTTTGAATATTTGTTTAGCTTGTCAAGGAATGTTCCTTGAGAGAGAAAATTATATGTCAAGAAGTCAGTAGGAGTCTTATTGGTCTTGAGATTTTTAGGAGTCAATCAAGAATAAACCTTTTACTTATCACTAGCACACAAACTGAGGTTGATAACTAGTCGTGTTTGATTGACACATTTTCATTTTTGTGCATCTTCCAGTTGAGTTGGAAAAGTTTATGAGTTCTATGTTTTCCATTTGACTTCAAAAAGCAAAGCACGTTGGTTAATGAAAGTACATTGATCAATATGGGTGAACCGCTAACAATACGGAAGCATTGGTAGGCTCTTGTGCTACCAGAGGGCAAGAAATTTAGAATAACGAAGTCCAATCCATGAAGGAAAACTAAATTTGAATTTGTTTTTTATCCTAAACCTTATCATATGATTATAGGTTCGTAATGATAGGTTCACATGGATGGGAACGTATACCCCATAAAATCTAGGTGGCAAAAGATTTCGCTCTAATTCATCAGATTGATATGACTACGTATACACCATAAAATCTAAGTGGCAAAAGGTTTCTCAAATTCATAATATGATTATGTCATCCCTTCTCATATTTCGAAATGTGAGAAATGTAAAGGATTTGTTTGAACTTTCAAGACATATATCTATAAGTTTTGAAAGGGTTTAAAAACACACATATGCTATCCAATGAAGGTGTATAAGCTTAAGAAGCCTAGTCAAAGACTTATCGAAGCATCACTTATCAGAAATCTGCACTTTAGTAAGAAAGTCAAGAGTATTGATTTCTAGAAGTCCAATTGATTTCTAGGTATATGTCAAAGCTAGTGGGAGCATAATTGTTATGCTAATATTGCAAGTTTGCAAAACTATTGTAGGGAACAAAGTTCTCAAATTTGCAAATTGCAAAGTTTGGGAATTGTTTCGCTATAATAGGCTTAAGTGAGAGGGCACTCATACTTCATTTCGATTCTAAAGTTTTAGATCATATAGTCAAAGAAAATATATCGTGTTGAATTAGTTCAACATAGGAAATTCGATATATGGAAATATTATAGCAAGAGACAGAACAAATATCAGGTCCTTATGTAAGACATAATAAATCGAGTCCCATATGCTTCAGATATAGGATCGATTACATATGCTATAATATTCACTTATTCTGATTTTTCCAAATGCCTTGGGCATTGAGAGAGAAAAGGACTAGAACTTTGTGTGACTAAAGTTGTTGAACAACAATCAAGAACATTCTAAGGTTATACCAAAAGATTGGTTGCTTATAGACAGCTGGAAGTATTGTATTGTTTGGAAGGACCATAGTAACATGTTTTAGATTGGGATGATTCTTAGTCAAAATTGATGGTCATATGGGAATATGAAAATGTTTGCATAGTGGGAGTTTATTATTAAAATCTACATGTGGGTTAAAACTTGAATGCAAGAAAGGTGTTCAAGGAGTGTACCTTGAATTTGAGACTTCATTGCCATGAAATTGTTTTTAGTGACAAAGTTTCATTGGAACATTTTGTAATATCATCGGCTCAATATTTGTGACTTTGAAGCCTCGACGTCACAGAAGGTCAATGCGTGTAAGGTTGGAATTCTAACACATTTTAGTAGTGACAAGAATTTGGAATTGTGAAACACGCATCATTAAAATAGTGTCCAGTCGATTTGTTCACAAAGGAAGGACATAGAGAGGCATGGTATGGATGTTCATAACATGGTATGGCTGATGTTTAATTCAAGTGGTTAGTTGATTGCTCGAAACATTATACAATGAATAAAGTCTTAATTGTTATGGTGATTAAATAATAAGAGTTTTATTTATATTCAATAGTTTTGACACCATAGTTAATTAGTTTATTATTGTGTTTCACATTGCATGTTTTACTTCCTGAATAATTTGATCATTCGAAATTCCACGGTCGCTCATACTTTTGGAAGTAGGTAGTGAAATAAGACTATCATGAATTGAATTGTAGATTGCCTGTGGGGATTAGACATTGCAATAAGATTGCTACAATGTTCATGAGTACTTAGAAAATGGGGATTTTGAGTATTGGATAAACACATGCTCAGAGAATTACTTCATGGATTTTATCACGAGTAATTCTAAGACGATAATATCGTATATTCTTAAAATGGAGATATATGAGTTTTAATTTACAAGTCAGTTGTACATTGGTAATGCATAAACGCATCAGTAACATGATGTTATAAAACGTACTGCCATGTATGATTTGATGAGTAAAAGATGCAAGAATATAAGTCAACGCTTATTCGTTCCTTTTTCGCTAACGGGAAAAGCGATATCTTTGGGCCCCTTAGTGATTTGGTGTTGACTTACAAGTGCTAGGCCCAGCCAAGACTAAATTGATGTGTTCAACTAGAAGTCTTATTTCGTCACCACAATTCAGAAATTGGGAAAAAATCTTAGACAATGAGATTGATTATAATCCATGTCTCTTGGGCGTATGATATCATGTAAAACAGAGGAATATTTGATCACTTATCTTAGGACACGTATCTAATTGGGTTAGATTTTGACAACGACTTTCTGGATGCTACAATTTGTTGATCGATTCGGAAGTTATACTGGTAATTATAGTTCAAGACTTATCCAAGTGGGAGACTGTTGGATTTGGTGTCTAAGCACATAAATATAATTGGTATCTACTTGAATTGATACTTGCACAGTCCTTTTGGGTTTCCCTTAAACCTAGCAATTGGACAGGATGATTTTTGGGAGAGAGAGGTTGATTTATTATTTGATTAATAAATTGAAATAAGTAATTTATTAATATATATTATGAGAATAATATATTAATTAAAAATAGTAATACTTAATTAATAATTAATCTTAAATAACTGGAATTAATTTGTTGGGATTAATGGAATCAATTAAAACTACAGGGGTTAAAGTGTAATTGTTTAATAGTTGAGCAAGAGGCATTCAAGAACCTCCCTAGATCTATGGATAGTTTTAAGGAGGGTTTTAGAGATTTAGAATTATCCTTGGACGATAATTAGGAAGCTAAATAATTACCAATTCAAGATAATATTATTATATTGGTTTTGAGCTTATCTAGGGTTTCCTTGTTGCACTATATAAGGAGCCTAACCCCATAGAATTCGACCACTCCATGATTACAAAGGCTAGGCCAAAATTTTTCTCTCCTTCCTCATCTCTCCATAATCTCCTTCTTGCTAGCTTGGATGTGAACCATCAGAGGCACGACATTTGTGGTGCTTGCTTCCAAAGCTTCAACAAGACAAGGATAATTGTTATTTGCTATAATAACAATAAGGTATTATATCCTAAACCATTTTATGTTAATTTCGAATTAACCTAGGGTTTCTAGGGTTTTGTTGTTCAATAGAATGTTACATCAATAGTGTTAAGACTTAGATCTTTAGGTTGCATGTACCCTTAAGTGTTAAGGATTTATCCACGTTAATACATGTAAAACCCATCATGTACAACCTTTGTTTTTGATACAACCTGTTCGTTAGTGAGTTGTTCTTGTACTTGTCACAAAGTTTATCCCAAAGCCCAGAAGCAGTTGTTTGATCCACGACCTCCCTCGGTACTTCATCTGTTAAGCTCAACAGAATGGCATTATGTGCCTTTGTTAGAATGTCCATCTTCTTTTCAGCCGCCATGTCTTTAGGTGTGACAACCCGAAACTTTGTCCGTTTCTGTCATGCGATTTCCATTAATAAAGTTTCGAATTCATTCATTTTCCGTCAAAACTTTGGTTTAATAAAATAATCTAGTTATATTTAATTAAACTATTAACGAGTCGGAACCAAAAATCGCGCGGAAACCCGAATATCTCGAGAAAACTACATTTTCGGTCTAAAATGGGATTACGACCGTAAACTTGTTTATGGTCAGTGACGAGTGGACCCCATTTTTCACCTTATAAATACGATACCCCCACTCTCCTTAGAACATTTTCTGGCCACATTCTCTCCTCTTCTCTCTCTAAGTTCTTCAACCGTAAACTCACAAAAACGCTTTTAGACTCCGGGAAACGTCGAAGAACACCTTTTTGAGCACTTTGGAGCGTCTGGAATCACTTCTCGCATCGAAATCTACATTCAAAACCTCGTTTTCCGAGTTTACAGTCCGAGCTTCAAAGACCTTAAACTCCGTTCTTGAGTTTACGGCCGTAAACTCAGCCACCTGCTGAAACGGTAAAGTCATTTCAGAAACTGTAAACCCACCTTCAGAATCCGTAAATTCGTGTTTTAAGGCTGTCAACTCATTCCTTCGATTCAAGCAAGTCTTGGTAACATTCCTCAACCAAATTCAAGTGTTTATGACACTTTATTTATTGAAATCGCTAATTTAGATGCATATACGTATTTATTTGATAATAGGATTTTGTTAAGTGTCACGCGCAACAACTCGGGAATCTTCATTCCAGTCAACAACTCCACGAAACAACAGTGAGTTCATACCCCTACGTTTTTCCGAGTTATTTTTATGTTTTTAGGGGGGAATACAAGCAAAAGTACAAGGAAACTTGTACTCAAAATATATTATTTTATTTAAGATAACCATATTTCAACATGCTTTTGACACGAAAAACAGTTTTACCAAACGATTAAGAAATCAACTCGTAGAAACAATTTTTTTTTAAACTAGAACAAGGAACTTGTGAATCATATAGTAAAACGTATTATTTTATAAAGGATTCACGCCAATCATAAACAGGATTTTCGGTGTTATTACTTGTAAATTTGTTAGGCTATGTTTGAGACAAGTCCTTGGTAACACTCACCACATTAAACAGAGTGGAGGACTAGCCCTCGTGACCAGAATGTCTTGTAGGGAGAGCGTGACTGTTGTGTATAGATCTTTACGGGACTGACAATCCCGCACCTCACTGCTAGCTACAGTTGGACCGACAAGTCTGCGGATGACAAAGTCATTAAGGATATCGGCCGTTGCGGGCCATGTCCAATCAGTTATGGTTACGAAACTCATAACCTAGATAACAGGAATTTACTTTGTAATAATGAATCAAATGAACTAACCTCAAAGTAACAACCATTAGATTACTGGAGGGTATTAATAATACCTTCAGGACTTAGTTCATCACGTTTTCTTTTATTTAGCTTTTAAGACTAATATATCTCTAGGTGTAACCAGGGCCTTTAAAAGAAAACTGCTTTTATATATATACACGAGTATGGTAGATACTTGCAAACCTCAGTTTAAAACGGATAATCAACCAACCACCTTTAGGGAAAATATAGGATTTTCCCGGGATAAACCGGCTATTCAAAACGGATTGTTTTTCAACCAACGGATATTCATATTCATTCCACGACACATTGGATTGTACACGTTCTGTACGAACCTGGAAGTCATGGAATGAATGGGTTTTCAAACGCACTTTTCAAAAGAAAATATAGAATTTTCTTGAGGAACACTTTTCAAAAAGGATTCAAAGAACACTTTTCCACCAAAACTAAATGCTTATGAACTCACCAGCTTTATGCTGACTTTCAAACTGCTTGTATTCTCAGGAAATTAGTAGACAGGTACTTCCAGGAGTTCGGAGAAGTCGAAGCGTTAGTGTCGTGAATTTCTATTTTACTTTTGATAAGAACAAAACTATGTATTAAACAATGTAAACCTTTTTCACACATGTATTCAATGTTTGGTTGTGTTTACTATGCTTGCCGTTATTCATTGGTTGTGATGCTATACATGACGTCACCTCCGCCCCGGAACGTTTCCGCCATCGGTTTCGGGGTATGACATTAGGCAGTGTTGCCTCTCCCTCCAGTTCTGCTGCACATCCTTGTTGAACCAGAAGAGCGTTCATCTTCACCTTACATAATGTGAAGTCATTTGCACCATTGAATTTCTCCAAATCAAACTTGTGAGTAGACATCTTCAATCATAAGAATACAAAATATAGCTCTGATACCACTTGTCAGGAAGTAAAGAGGATAACTAGCAAAACTATAAGCACACAAGACACAATACTTATGTGGTTCGGTCAATGTGACCTACGTCCACGGACAGGAGGGGGTATTCTTTATTTTAGAGCTCTCAAACAGAGGTTACAAGTACAGTTTTCACAAAGATTCGCCTAACACTCTAGAATTCAAGATACAAAATAACATAGCATGCATCCCTATTTATACTTGAGGAATCAGACCTAAAACCCTAATGAGCCAAGCCCATTAGCCCATAGGCCCATGAAAGGTGTCAACCAATCATAATCCGCCATGCAACATCTTCTAGAACATTCTTCCATGTCATACAACCCATGAGCATCATCAATGCACATGATGGGCCAACTTGACCATAATGGAGCATCATGATGCACAAGTGGTGCATCATGAACACTAATGGCCCAACATCCATCATGGTGGTATAACATGGTGTATTTCTTGAGTATGATCATCTTCTAGGCAAACATGCATCTGCATGGCCCAACATCCATCATGGTGGTATAACATGGTGTACCAAGATGGTCCATGATGGCGCAACATCTCATGAGGATGGCACAACTTCTCCTCAAGATGGCGCAACTTCTCCTCCTTGGCGCAACTCGACTCCTTGATGGCGCAACATCAACCTCTTGGTGTAACTTCACTCTCTCATGGAGAAACATCCATTCCTTTGGCATAACTCCTTTCCTTTTAGCTCAACAACTTCATGAATGGCACAGGATATAGTACCCCACTAACCGAAACACACTAAACTTTATAACCCGATTTGTTTCTTCTATTTCATGGGCTAAGCCAATGGTGAGGCCCAAGTCTTTAAGAACCCACAACCTTAGTTTGTTCTTAATGTTGGGCTAGTCCGATGAATCATTATATGTATTTCCCTCATTGTGTCAGATTATTAAAGAGGGTACAATTGTTCATACAGATCCCCGTCCTGGCTTCGAAGAAACTTTCAAAGGGATATTAATTTGAGTTATCCCCAAGTAATTTGAGATTGTTGCTTGTTCATCCATAAAACCATGCAAGCGCATCTCCCGTGGGACTTAAAATCTATTGCCTCCATTTTATCTTTGTTAACCAATTGATAGATAGCAAAGTAACATTCCGCTTGCAAAATCCAGCCATCGGGATAAGTTCCATCGAACATTAGTATGTCTATTTTGTGATGTCGATATTCATCTCCCTCCTCATTACCATTGACATTTGAGAACTCCACTAGCATTGGAGCCTCCTTTGTCGTTGTTCTTCAAGTCGCTAAAGATCACCTTAGGTGTTTCTTCTCCTTCTAATACAGAACCACCATCAGAGGCATGCTAAGCTATGTTCTTTCCACGGTCAAACAAGGTCCCTTTTATCCTAATTATGGGAAACTACTCATGATTTCCTCGTGTGTTGTCAGTAATCTTTCCAACTCTGTTCAATACTTAGAATAGAGCTGCCTAATGTTGAATCTAGACAAACTGAGTTTGAATCTGATCTTGCATCATACCCACATCTTTCTCTACCGTGTTGACTCTCTTGCTTGCAGATTTTTCTTTTCTAGCACCAACCACTGTTTTGATACTAAATGATAAGCTTACCCAACATTCTAGAGGTAGGCTCTCTTCATGTTCTAAGAAGCACTATACAGCTTACCCAACATTCTAGAGGTAGGCTCTCTTCATGTTCTAAGAAGCACTATACAATTTTCTCTCTGTATGGATAACTTACCTAGCTGCAATATAAATAACATACCATATAAAAATGAAAGAGCCAACTGTAAACCTGACTGAGCATGTTGTATGGTTATCTCAATCAACATTTTATTACTTGGCTAACTATATGTACACAAGTACACAACACCTTAAATTCTCCACCTTATATCCTTATATCCCCATAAGGGGTTTTGATCCCTCAACCTCATAAAGAGGGAGGGGCGCCTTACCAAATGGGACAAACCCCATTGGCATTTTGTTACTTGTTAAACAATAAAATGTTAATAGCTCTTCATATCCTTGCATACCATTCTCTATTTCTCCATCCCTTAAAAACACCATTTTTCTTTAAAAAAAATGATCCAAATTAACGTCATTCCTAACAATAGAAACAAAATATCAGCAATTATTAAAAACGCATAAGCTAATAAATTCATGTAAACACTCAAAATAATCAATTCGGTTTTTAGTGTATATATAAAATTTACTATTAGAAAAAAGTGTCGCTCAAATTGTGCTATAAGACAATGAAAAAGATTAAAATATATCCAAAAAAATTCAAGAAAAATTCATCTCACGAGATCACCTTCGAACTTTATGACTCTACGCCCATTCAGAAGAAAAACTAAAGTTTTATATATCATATCTGTCCTTCAAGTTTCTTTATTAGCATTCCAACCCTTCACACTTTAAACTTCAATTTTAACACTTTAACTTCCACATATCAACGTATGGTATGGTGGCTTAAGAGTGGAAAGAGACCAAAATACCCCTCATATGTATTAACGGTGGTCAAGGAAAGAGACCAAAGGTTTGGATTATGGAGCGCACAAATTGAATCTTGCCTAACTAAAAAAAGTATACAGGGACCAAACATGTAATTTACTCTAAAACATATTATGTTTCTCATAATGCTTAGATAGTTAGATGAACATAACAACGAATAGATCATCACTTACGAATATTATTTCATTTTTTAGTTTGTTATCTTATATCTTAACTCAAACACATACACATACACTTTAGTTTTCATTCACCAATAATCCCTACAAGAACAAACCCCATCTTTGAAATGATGAAACCTATTTGCATCTCTTAACACAATCTCCCTATTCACAACTTTCGATATCAACTTAATAGCAGAATGACAATCTCCACAAACCCTAAGATTCTTCATAACCCTAATCACTATCCCTTTTGGCACCTTCAAAACCCCATAAGCAACAGCAAGTTTCTCACTATGATACCCCAAACTATGCACCTTCTCTTCTTCATCAACATCATGCAATACAAATCTCCCATCAGGACAATATCCAGCTTCTCTTATCAACCCCATTAAATACTCCAACATTTGTATAATCAAATCATACTCAACATGACTACTATTTTCACTTTCACCCCCTCTAAACATATGAACTTCTTTCCCTATAACTATCCATGAACAACCAGGCGATTTCTTCACCTTCTCTAATCTCATCCTTTTTCTAACATCCGCAACTTCACACCATTTTTTCTTTGAAGCGTATATGTTTGATAACAAGATATAAGGACCCGAGTTTGTAGGCTCAAGCTCTATAACTTTCTTAGCTGCAATTTCAGCCATTTCAAGATTCATATGAATTCGACAAGAACCCATTAAAGAACCCCATATGATAGCATCAGGGTCCATAGGCATGTTCTTGATTAAGCTCATTGCTTCATCTAACTTCCCATTTCTTCCAAGTAAATCCACCATGCATGCATAGTGTTCGGTTTTTGGGTCGATTGAATATTTTAATTTCATGGAGTTAAATATTTCAAGACCCTTGTTGATATTTCCAGTGTAACTACAAGAGGAAAGAACTCCTATGAAAGTAACATCATCTGGTGATATGCTTAAAGAACATAATTTATCAAAAAGTTTCAAACTTTCTTCTCCTAATCCATGTTGTGAATACCCTGTAATCATGGAATTCCACATCACAATGTCTTTGTTGGGAGATTTATCGAATACAATCTTGGCCTTTACAAGATTTCCACATTTTACATACATTGTGATCAATACTGAGTTAACATGTACATCCGTGTCACACAAATTTTTAACCAATTGAGAATGAATTTGTCTACCATGATCAAGATTCGCAAGATTAGAACAAACAGAAAGGATGCTAATCAAAGAAGGGAAATTTGGTTTAACTCCTTGGGTTTGCATTGATGTGAATAATCTTAATGCTTCTAATTCAAACCCGTGTCTTTCATAAGTCTTTATCATTGTACTCCATGTTGCATTATCCTTTTCTATTGTTTGATTGAATATGTTTCTTGCTTTATCTACATCCCCATTTTGGCTAAACCCTAATATCATGGCGTTACATGAAACTACAGATTTGTAAGGCATGGCATTGAAAAGCTCCATGGCTTCGTTCATCCTTCCAGACTGGGTGTAGCCATTTAGCATTGCAGTCCATGAGACCTCGTTTTTGATGGGCATTACTTCAAAGAGTTTTCTAGCAACATCTACATGGTTGTTTTGGACATACCCTGAAATCATTGTGGTCCAAGAGAATACGTTTTTTTCAGGCATTTCATCGAACAGTTGGCGTGCTTCAGCTAAACGACCTGTTTGACAATACCCACCAACCATGCTTGTCCAAGCAACCACGTCTTTCACTGGCATGGTGTTGAAAAGCTCACGAGCTTTGTCGATTTGGTTATCTTGAATAAGGCCACCGAACATCACTGTGTAAGACACGACGTTCCTTTCGGGCATCTTTAAGAAAAGTGTTTCTGCTTCAGAAACTAAACCTTCTTGTACATAGCCTCTAATCATTGCAGTCCAGGAAATAACGTTTCTGTGAGGCATTTTGTCGAACACTTCTCGGGCTTCGTTTACCATCCTGTTCTTCACATACCCAGAAATCAAACCGTTCCAAGAAACAGTGCTTCTTTCAGGCATTTGTTCGAACAGGTTCCGGGCTTCATTGGGTTGGTTGTTTTGGAAATAACATGCAACCATGGAGTTCCAAGACACGATGTTTTTTTCCCGTAAACCATCGAATACTTGGCGAGCATTGTGAATTTGGCCAAGGCGGCCATACCGTGCAATATGAAGATTCTCTGAAATCACAGCATTTGAGCAATATGTTCGGCAGTGAATTAATAGAAAACGCATTTGGATCATTTTAGTATAGCTTCTTTTCAGTAATGGATCACATCAAATTACTTGAGAGCAGTTGACAAATGAAACAGAAGTGCATCGATTGTCAAAAGCTTTATCAATTGCGTGTATTAACATACTATAAATCTTTGCTTTTCTACACAGGGTTAATGTTAGTTTAGCCCATTTATTTTAAAACGTTTTTATTGTTGTTTTGTTTTTTTTTTAATTTACGATGATACAATTGTAAATTTGTCCGGTTTAAAAGTTCATTTTGAAGAAAAGGATTTTTTTTTTGATTTATAATGATACAATGTAAATTTATTTGCTCGGATTTTCCTAAGTTCACCAATGTCGAGAATTGGGGTTTTCCCATGGTTGTTTTTTAGTTGTAATGGACCTAAAGATGCTCTTTTTATACCGTAATTTTCTATGTTTTCGAAAGTAAACCATGTTAGGATTGGCATATACTTGTCAACGACCCATATAGGTTAGCCATTTCATCGGCATTAGGCTATATCAAATGTTGATCTTCTAAGTAAATAAGATGATGTCATGGAGAGGGGGAGGTTGGGGAGTGATCTTACTACTTAGGAGTGTACTCAGCAAAGGCTCACACAATAAACGTAGTAGTCTACTTCGGGTCTCAGGAAGGTATCGGAAAGAGTTTGAAAGTATAAAGTGTATATGTTAGAGATTAGTAAAGAGTGTTTGAGATACTAAAGTTCGTAATTGTAAAAATAGAAATTAAATATGAAAAAATTACAAATTTGGTCAATATGGTATTTAAAATTGTGGATATGGTCCAAAAAGTTTCCAACTTGTATGGAATGTCTAAAATCAAGAATTTTCTATAGTTTTAGTTCATTCTGTCTCCTCCTGTTCATTTAGAGTTGTTTGGCCCATCATGTTCTCTCCATGTGAAAATATTTTCATATTTTTTATCTATCGTCGTCGTCATTTGAATTAATTATATGGTATTAACAATAATGATTCCTAAATACCATTTCACTCTTTCATCTTTCTCACACCTCCTTCACCACTCTAGACAAAAAAAAAAAAAAAAAAAAAAAAAAAAAAAAAAAAAAAACCAACCACAAACCATGTGAAATTTGAACTTCATCCATATTGTTGAAAATGTGGGGACTCAGGGTTGTTGACGAAAATTTTGACGTTTATGAACTATATGGTAAGATACTCTATATTTGATGTTTAAGTTTTAAACTTTAAAAAATGCTAACATTCTTTTCTTTATCTCTTGAAGATGGATACGCAAACTATTCTCCAAAGACCAGGTACATTAATGGGGTTGTTAGGTATTTTGATGTGGTCGACATTAATGAATTCTCTATGCATGAACTAGACTTGATGATGGGAGAGTTAGGGTATGATGGTACTCAAATCATGTATTACCATTTTCATTTTCCTAATGAAGGATTCAATTGTGGACTACGAGCATTAAGTAATGATGATGATGATGATGATGATGTGTGATCTCTCAAAATATATTACTCGGAACAAAGTCATAAAAGTTTACATAGAACATGGACAAACTAACTTGTTTACATATTTTTATGTCCCCAAAAGATCCTAGAAAGGTTATAATAGAAGACTTACCCGTGCACCAAATTGAGCAAGGCTCAACGTCCCATTAGTGGTAAAGAAATATATACGATGAGTCATGTTTCATATGCTTCTTCTATATGATCGATCACGTATGCTATAACATATACTCAGCCTGATGTGGCTTATGTTTTGATCATGGTTAGCAGATATCAAGGTAATCCTAGTTTAGCTCATTGGACTGCAGTGAAAAACATTCTTAAGTATTTGCAGAAAACAAAAGATATGAGCTTAGTTTTCGGTGGCAAAGATGAGCTTAAGGTGAGTGGCTATAGTGATGTAAGTTCTCAAACAGATCGATATAGTAGTTATTCGCAATCTGTTAAACCGATTGTCGCACCCGATTTAAACAAATAAATTTATCACTGTTGGTTGCACTAAAAATATAGCATAGGGAAGCAGGGTCGAATCCTCAGGGACACAGCCTAATGTTCAATGTTGTTTTGCATCAGGCATAGTCTAGTCAAAACAGAAATATAAAAATGAGTTTTTAAATTAACTAAAAACTAAAAATTGCAGTCATATTAAATTAAACAAAAATCAATAATGAAAACGATTTCGGCTCGAGTACGACTTTCCTAATCTTGCAATTAGTTCAAATCTAGTTATTTGAGATGCGTTTTTATCTAAGTTGGTACCGAGAAAAACTAATAAGCTCTAGTATAATCTCTTTTACCTTATTTAGTTAACCAAAACAAACTTTTTGAATTAACCCTAACTTTTTACTGTTCAATTAGACATACTCTTAATTAAATCAGAAAACCAGCTTTATGATCTGTGTAAAATTCCCAACAATACTCAATACTTCTCATAAGCTTGAAAGCGTAAATGTATGATGTTTATAGTTTATATTAGAGTTAAATCCCAAACACGGAACCAATCCGATACTTCTTACTTTTACCGGTTTACAAGAACAATTACGGATTCTATTAACTGATTAACTTGAACGACAAAATCCTAGCTAGGTGATCAGACTAACAAGAATTAAAAATCAAACGTACTTAAAGCTCAAAACAGAAATGTAACACCGTAAATTTCAAAACAATTTTTCGCATTTTATAAAAGCATAATTCATTTAGTACTCATAAAAACATCAGTGTTTGAAACTCAAATCCATAACATATAAAAATCCCAAGATCTCATAACATAAAAATCCCGTGTGTGTATTGATCAGGTCGACGCCTTTCCGCGGTCATCACTAGTACCTGAAAAAAATAACACCAAACACTGTAAGCACAAAGCTTAGTGAGTTCCCCAAAATACCACACATAACACATATTAGCCACTCGAGGCTATAACTCCGTGGACCCTACTCTGTGAACCCTCTGGTTCTAACTCTGTGAACCTTCCGGTTCCAACTCTATAAACATGCACAGCATAAATCACATAGAAATAATGCAGTACAACACATAACATACACATAGCATACAAATACTCTGTCACATAACTCTGATTACCTACTCAAGGTAAAGTATAGTGAGAAGACTCACCTCGCGTATCTCGATAACTCGCAAATCCCTGAAATCACTAGTGCTCGATCTCCCGAGCTATAGTCCTCCTATAACATAATACATCTCTAATTAACACTTTCCCAACTAAGGTTGACTAACCCTATCAAGTCAACACTGGTCAACTCTGGTCAATGGTCAACGGTCAACTCAACTCGCCGAGTCTGGCATGGACTCGCCGAGTCTCTACGGGGACCCGATTCCTCTGAGTCCCTTCCGACTCACCGAGTCACTCACCTGACTCGGTTACTCAAACCCTGGTTTGAAATCACTGAACAACATGCATCAACTCGTCGAGTCTGTAAATGGACTCGGCGAGTGCATTCCATGCACAACCCCAAACGACCTTCTAAGGTCAGATCTGCTTCACTAACTCATAGATCCAGTCCTTCCAAGCTTATTCATCACGTAAAGTTCATGTCTTGGCGCTCATAACACACCTAATGACTCATAAATGGTGTTTTGACCTCAAGCACAAAGACCACAATCCAAAACCTCCATGGATTCATAAAAAGCTTGGACAAAGGGACACTGGACCTCCAAGGGTCCAGATCCAGAACCTAACTCGCTTAAGGGACCAAGGAAGCACTAGATCTAGCTACAAAAGGGCTCAATAAGCCCTAAATCAACATGAACATCACCATAACAGAGAATGGTTCGAAAATAGTACCTCAAACGTGATGTTCTGGACCTCAGATCTTCAGGAAGTTGATCCTCTTGTTTCCCCTTGGCTATTGCTTCCTTTCCCTTGCTAGATAACACCTCCAAGGTCAACAATGTCTCCTTAACTCACTCCAAATGCTCAAGCTCACTAGGGTTTCACTCTGGGGACTGGTGAGCACAAATGATGGCCATAAGGCCCTTTAAATAGGCCCCAAACCCGAGAAATTAGGGTTTCATTAAACAGCGCAGACTCGCCGAGTCCACCAATATGACTCGTCGAGTCCGGTCATTAATCCGGGTGAGAAATCGCGTCTCAACTCGGCGAGTCTTCGCACCAACTCGCCGAGTTCTTCCCCAAAACTCAAAATAAAAATGAATAAATATAATACCTAAAATTCCGGATGTTACAAGAAAAATCTAGATAGAAACACGAAACTAAAACTAGATCTGATAACTAATCACATAAAAAATACTAGTCTATACAGAACTAAAAACTAAGATTTAGCCAGACATGGCCAAAAACGAAAGTAAACTAGTAAAAAGAAACATTTACTGAATAATCTAGATAAACTAAATGTGTGAGATGATTCTCAGCTTCAAATCTTCAAAAATCGTCTTTAGAAGTGATTTCCGTCGTCTGGAATCGTCTCCTCTTCGCATCTAATAATGAGGGTTGTATTTATAGGCGAAACGGAAACTTCTGGAGAAAGAAACTGATAACATGCGATCGCAGGTTGGTCCTATGCGATCATAGGTTTCCTTAAAAACGCGTATCATGTTGATTTAATGACGTACATTGCTTTTCTGGGCTTTTTGGACAAACATGTGATCACATGTATGGGTATATGCGATCGCAGGTTTTGAGTTTTTACTTCAGAAGACTTCCAGACGACTTAAACTGACCATGGGAAACTTTGTGGAAAACATGTGATCACTCCTACGATCGTGTTTTTGGCCTATGTAATCGCATATTTGGCCTTTTTCACAAACATGAAAGTCGTTCGAAATTGTGTCTAGTTTCCGAAATATGTTGAATTTTGTCAATCGAAGATACGGTTAATGAGATGTGTTCAAAATACTGATAGGGGGTCAAAGCTGTCAGCAACATCCTTTAACTTCAGATTGTAGAATCTATCTTCGTGTGATCAATATGATCAAATCTTTCTTGACCAAATCGTCTTCCAAGCATTCCAAAACATCCTCCTTCACTTTCAACTCCATTTAGGCTCAAAATATGCATCCAAATGCTCCCAAAGTACTGCTCCACTCGAAGATTCTGAAATTGACACAAAAAATGCTAGCAGTACAAGTATTTTAATAAAATACATGAGTTAAAAATTATTTAAAAAAATGACATGAAAATTTACAAATTATGATAATAAATGATAATAAAAACTATCCTAAAAAAATGCAAAATGACATATATCACAATCTAGTCGGGTATCTCTAGTACTGGTGGCGCAATAACTTGGAAGATTTCCAAGTTGCAAAAGGTGGTTGATTATACTTGTGAATCAGTGTACATCGCAACAACCGAGGCAACAAAGGAGACAATATGGTTGAAATTTTTTGTTGGAGATCTTGGAGTAGGTCTATCAACCCAAGAGCCAATGGAGATATTCTGTGACAATGATGGTATAATGGATTTGAATAAAGAACCAAAGGATCATGGTAGATTGAAAAAACACCAAAAGAAAATACCACTACATCAAACATAAAGTAGAAGAAGCCGCACTCGTGGTGAATCGTGTGTCATTAGAGGATAATCCTGCTTGATGCACCTTCGGGTTCACTGTGACATCCCTAATTTTATGGTCTTAAAAGACCTTTTTATTTATGCTTATTTTAAAAAACAGAGTATTGCGGAATTTGTCCCATAAAAGTATATCAGAAAAATTGTTTTTCATTAATTAATAAAACTTGGAATGTCATAAATGATACAGAAACATAATCATAAACTTTGACAGGCCTTACAATAATTTACAGGTCGTGTTGGGTTGATAAGTGTTTGACCGTGCCATGTTCAGGTCCATCACTCATAACCTGTTTGTCAGATCTACCCAACATCTCGCCTGTCACGCACTATCTTTATATATACTTTTAAAATAATGATATATATATATATATATATATATATATATATATATATATATATATATATATCATGCCTTTCAAAGTATATAAAGATAGAGTGGGGTGTTATATATATATATATATATATATATATATATATATATATATATATATATATATATATATATATATATATATATATGCAAGATGAATGGATAACTAAATTGAGTAAGAGAACCAATAATTTTTTTTTATCTACAATGAATTTAGTTACCAAATTTCACATGTGCATGTTAATACATATATCTAAGCGGATTACAAAAAAAAATATTCTTGTATATATGCACGTTTTATTGATATATATATATATATATATATATATATATATATATATATATATATCTTGCACGTTTTATTGATATATATATATATGTATATATATATATATATATATATATATATATATATATATATATATATTGTTGAGAGAAAAACTTGGAGACACACTTGAACAAACGTTAGAACGAGTATATTGCAGAATAGTTAATCTTAAAGGATCTAAAAGCTCAAAAATAATATAGTTAGATAGTTAGATAGTTAGTTGTGGAAAGTAAAGAAATATAAATGACAGCAATTGTTATATCAAGAATACACTTAAGCTGATTTATAACAAGGAATGCATTCACACCGAGTTAATAAGGAAGATCAAACTTAGTGATTAAGTCTTAAAGACTTGCTCCGGAAAGAGGTTATAGTCTGATATGTTTCAGTAACAATTTAGAGTAAGAAGAGTAGAAAGATAGAGAAATGAAGAAGATAACTTGAAATATATTCAGAATAATTCACAAGTCATCAGTGAGCGAGTGATAAGAGTGTTTAATACATTAGAATGAGTCTCTATTTATAGAGTCTCTGAACTAAACTACAACTCTATAAGCAGCCGTGCAAGGCATACTGGATAATAGAGTGTATTACATAAAGACAAGTAAAGTAATCTAGTTAAGTAGACTACGGTGGCAAAAGACAGATTGCGGTTGCTGAAGAAGAACTGACTCCGGGTGTTGAATTGGTTGCGGGTGCTGAACCGTTGCGGCAGGGAGATGGTTGCGGTAGCTGAGTTCAAGAGGGTCACTTTTATGATTCAACAATTTCCCCCTAAGTGACCTCTTTAACTCCGGTTCAGCTATCAAGTTTGAGGAACTTGATCAAAATCCACCAGAACTTCCTGACATTTTCCAGCCATGTGATTCTTCTTGAAATTTCAAATTTGACTTCTGCAGTAGTATGCTTCGATTTTTCAACTGCGGTCCGGCAGATGTCAAGTTGTTTCTTGGGCAGGCGGTGCATGGCATTTATAGGAATGAAGTATTTGACGTTGTCAGTCTTCCGTTTGAATATGATTCCAAGTTCAGGAAAGTTTGTTGCGCCTAGTGATCTTTCTTCGAAGCCTTCGGTAGGCATTGGCACAGGTTCAAGTGGTGGGAGATCAAACTTCTTGATGATGGTGGGGTAGATATCCGCATCTATCTTGGCAAAGTCACAGACTGTATCCCTTATAAAAGATTTAGCTTTTTTAAGCGCTATTTGCACTTTCGGGTGCTTTTCTGCCTTGTTCTGGAACACCCTGGCAATAAGGAAGATTTCTTCCGGATTCATGCTTGGGAAATCTGCCTGAGTGCGGATGTAGTCATGCTCCCTTCTGGTGAGGGTATACTGAATGAAATCAGCCTTCATGAACTTCCGCATCTTGTAGTTATTGACTGCGGATGGTCTATCGTTAGACCATATGTTCTCAATGAAGGAGCCATGCTTAGCATAAAAATGGTTAAGTCTTTCAAACTCCATTGGCAGTCGTTTGTGAGCAGGGAGGCTGCAGTCAAATGACTCAAATACTGCAAAATATTTGGCATTGGGAGAAATTGGAATATCCTAATATCCATCAGTAGGGGGTTCAACATATGTGAGGTATGGGGTGTAGTCTTCATCCAATAGCCTGCGGTGCGGATTGACCCATGAG
Organism: Lactuca sativa; assembly: GCF_002870075.4. NCBI lineage: Eukaryota > Viridiplantae > Streptophyta > Magnoliopsida > Asterales > Asteraceae > Lactuca > Lactuca sativa. Next base: position 158,038,356 of record NC_056624.2, on the reverse strand, counting down.
TTAATCAAGGACTCATCTGTCATAGTGTCAAATCTGCATTCTCTCCAGATAAGTTCAGCAAGCTTGGCCGCCTTCCAATCATGCTTTCTCTGAGCTGTGGCAGGGGAGTCTGTGGAGCTTGCGGATGACATGTTCTCCTCAAGATTTTTGAGGTGAGGAGGAGTCTCAGGCTTTTTGGGAGTGTTTTTAGAGGTGAAGAGTGGGGAGATGGAGTATGTTGAGATGGTGGTGGTGAGGGCTGCGGTGTAGGGATTTTCTTAGTGATGATGGGGGGACTCTGATGAATGGAAGTATCAGAGTGGTGGAATTCTTCATCTTCACTATATACATACATACATACATACATATATATATATATATATATATATATATATATATATATATATATATATATGTCACACCCCCAAACCGGAACAGCGGAAACGTTCGGGGGCAGAGGACGTCATGTTCAGTATCATAACCATAGTGAAGAAAGTAAACACAACCATCATAAATATAATTTAAAATGTTACATCGTTGCAAAATACATGTTTCCAAATAAATTACATATGATGTCAAAATAGTTCAAAAGAAATCTACGCCTTAGCGTCTTGCCTTCAAAAGTCTTGTGGTTACCTGTATTACTGATTACCTGAGAATACAAGTTGTTTTTGAAAGAGTATCAACATTAAAGCTGGTGAGTTCATAATCAATTTATGAATGAAAAGTGCATGTTGTTCCTTTTGTTATAAGTTTGTTTCCAGAAAATCCAATATTTTCTAAAAGTTTTAGTATAGTCTTAATTGAACCAAGACTTAGAATATGTAAGTAAATCATCATGCTTATATGTGGTTTTATATTTAAATAAAACTCTTTTTTGTGAAATCCTTAAATTCCCGTGAACGGTGTGTTTGTTAATTTCCCATGTGAGCTGTTATAACCATACTAAGACTCGAAGACCTCGTACTCGACGTTCTTCACGCGTCGGAATGTTATGACACTTGTCACCCCAGACCTGCCGGTCTAGCTGTTGCAAGCAGCTTAGGTGCGGGTTGTCAAACCCAATATAGATATCTATATACAAATATCATGCTCTCCCTAAAATAGATTCTGGCTATAACTACAGGACTTTTTAAGTAGTACTAAAGAGTACCCCGAAGATGAATGTCTCACAAATTTATTCATTAACATGTTCACGTAGTTTGTAATAAAATACTCGCTTTATAAATCGATAATATTACTGTTTGAGGTGTCCAAACTATACCTATTATAGTTTTATAAAAATGTTTCATGTTGTAAATGGAACCTTGCTATGCATGACTTTGTATTTCAATAAAATGACATTGAAAATGCTAAGTATAAAATCATACACACCTTGCTCAACATGTTACAAGGTGTGAATAACTCTTAAACTTGTTTTAAGAATTTAACTCTTAACTGTCACTGTTTTAGATTATTAATAGAAAAATTATCGTAAGTCGAAAACTAAATCCGTAAACTCGGAGAGTTTGGAAAAATAGTCTACTATGTTCACAAATTTTCTTATAATTTTTGGTGGTCTCGAACCAATGTGAAAATGTTCATTTTCACAACCTGGTCCGATTTCGTTGCTGCAGTGATAGACAGTTTTGTAAAAATCACCAAAAATTGTAGGAAAATCGTATGGAGATGTGCAAGTAGTCATTTTAAAGATATAAACCTGAAATATTTTCATATTAAACAGTTTTGAAAAATATTAAGTTTAAGTTGGATAAAACAGGTCACAACTTTTCTGTTGTAAGCTGTCAAGTTAAGTTTCAAATATGTTTTAGTGTTTTAACTTGTATCCCCCCTGAAAACTAAAGATAACTAGAAAATGTAGGGGTATGAACTCACCTTTTGTGATTCTTGGAAGAGTGGAAGGTCAAGACGAGGAGTTTCAAGTCAAGAACAATTGATGAGCACGTAAAAGCTTGGATGATCCTAAGAACGATTCTTTGGTGTTAGAATGTGTGTAGATGATTCAAGGATGTTATGGAAATATGGAATAAAAATTGATTTTAGAGGAAATAATTATCAAAAAGTGAAGTAGTAGTCCAAGAAAACTTCCAAAAGTGGCTGGAAGTTGAGAGAAACTAAGCTTCTTTGTGGGGTAAGAAAGGTGTAAAAGGGTGGGAATGATCAAGTGAATCAAGAAATCCTCCAGAGATTTCTTTATATAGGGGAGTTGCTGGAGCAAGTTGTGAGTTTTAATTGATGTTTGCATTGGTTTGTGTAATGTGGATAAGGTGGCAAGTGAGAGGGTGACACATGGAAGGCAAGTGGGCACACTTGACCCACTTGTGGGGTAATTATCCTCTTAATATAAAATAATGATTTTAAATTAATAAATCCTTGAGAAATAAATAAAATATGAGTTCTGGGAGTTTAAATAGTAAAAATATGAATTTGGTGAAAAAATCTCGTCAAAAACGGGCTTAGGAGGCAAAAGTAGTCGAAAACCGGAAGAAGGGGGCGAACCTGCGAGGTTCGACCCTTAGGAGGTGAGAACCGAGAGAAAGGAGGAGGAGGGACCGAAGGTAGGTGAAGGGACCGAAGGTAGGGGCTTCGGCCCGAAGGTCAGGTTCGGTTCGCTGGGGGCTTCGCTTCTGACAGCTTCGCTTCTTAGAGAGGTTCCCTCTAAGAGGGTTCGGTTCCTAAGAGGGTTTCGGCCCTAAATGGCTATTTTTCAATATAACTTCCCGTTTTGAGTGATTTTTGGCCAAGTTAAGGGTTGGGATGACTCGGTTGACTATAAAAAGTTGAGAGAGATTTTGAGAGAGATTTGGGAGAGATTGGGAGAGATTTGAGAGAGAGTCACTTTTAGCCACTTTCATCGAATAATCTTGCAATGCAAGGTCCGTGGACCACGTTATACTTCGTTTATGATTATTTTAAGTCCCCAAAAGGGTTCATAGACATGTTTTGATGCGTTTAGCTCTCTTCTTAGGGTTTCACATTGATAAACACATAGATTTACCAGGACACTCGAATTCTTGACATATAAGTGTACGTTTTCATAGAATAACTTTTAATCATACAAGTATTATACAAGATTGACCGGTTTGACTTGTTGACTTGACTTTGACTTGTTGACTTTGACTTTGACCTGGATTTGACGGTTGTCAGATTACCCCCCCCCCCCCCCCCCCCCCGTTAGAAGGAATTTCGTCCCGAAATTTGCATTTTTGAGAGGGACCTTAAGGGTTGGGGAATAGATGTGGATACTTTTGCTTCATTTGATCCTCACGTTCCCATGTAAATTCGGGTCCTCGCTTGGCGTTCCAGCGGACATTTACGACGGGGATGCGGCTTTGTTTCGTCGTTTTGACCTCTCGATCCATAATTTCAACAGGTTCCTCTATGAAGTGGAGGTTCTCATTGATCTCAACTTCTTCCAAAGGAATGACGAGGGTCTCATCAGACAAACATTTCTTTAAGTTCGACACATGAAAGGTAGGGTGCACATTGTTGAGCTCCTATAGTAATCGAAGCTTGTATGCCACCGAGCCAATCCTGGCGAGGATTTCAAATGGCCCGATATACCTTGGATTTAACTTCCCACGTTTTACAAAACGTATTAATCCCTTCCAAGGTGATACTTTCTGTAGTACTCGATCTCCAACTTGGAACTCCAAAGGCTTCCGTCTTTTATCGACGTAGCTCTTTTTTCGGTCTCATGAAGCCTTCATCCTTTCTCGAATTTGGACGATCTTTTCTGTTGTTTCCCTTATGATCTCTGGGCCGGTGAGTGTGTTGTTAGGAACTTGCCCTTTTGCTAGTTGCGTATCGCCCACCTCAGCCCAGCACAGGGGTGATCTGCACTTACGGCCATAGAGGGCTTCGAACGGAGCAACTTTGATGCTATTGTGATAACTATTATTGTATGAGAATTCGATAAGGGGTAGGTGAGCATCCCACGCTTTACCAAAGTCCATCACACAAGCTCTTAGCATGTCCTCTAACGTTTGAATGGTCCTTTCACTCTGCCCGTCGGTCTGTGGGTGGTAGGTTGTACTTATGTCCAGCCTAGTTCCCATAGCTTTCTGCAGTGACTGCCCGAATCGGGACGTAAACCGACTATCTCTATCGGAGATAATGGATATCGGTACTCCGTGAAGTCGCACAACTTCTTTAATGTAGATCCTCGTCAGTTTCTCCATTTTGTCGGTTTCCTTTATCGGCAGGAAGTGATCGGATTTGGTTAATCTGTCGACGATTACCCAAATGGTGTCAAGTCCACCAGTTGTCTTAGGTAACTTGGTAATGAAGTCCATTGCAATTCTCTCCCATTTCCATTCGGGTATCACTGGCTGTTGAAGTAGTCCCGAGGGCTTCTGATACTCCACCTTAACTTTTGCGCAAGTCAGACACTTGCCCACAAAAGTAGCTATTTCGGCTTTCATGTTCGGCCACCAATACAGCTTCTTGAGGTCTAAATACATCTTGTTTGAGCCGGGATGTACTGAGTAACGAGTTTTGTGAGCTTCATTCATGACAACGTCTCTAAATCCACCAAATTTTGGTGTCCAGATCCGCTTCATGAGACAACGAACTTTGTCATCCCTGACTTCAAGATTTTTGTCAATTCCTCTCAATGCCTCGCCTGCCACATTCTCTGGTTTCAAGGCTTCTTCTTGTGCCTCCTTGATTTGTGTGGACAGGTGTGAATGGATGGTCATGGTTAATGCCTTTACTCGGTGGCCAGAGTATTCCTTTCTGCTTAAAGCGTCTGCCACCACGTTGGCTTTTCCTGGGTGATAACGAATCTCACATTCGTAACCGTTTAGCAATTCTACCCATCGTCTTTGTCTCATGTTGAGTTCTTTTTGGTTGAGGATATACTGAAGGATTTTATGATCGGTGAAGATAGTGCATTTGGTGCGTAGAGGTAATGCCTCTAGATTTTTAGGGCGAAAACTACCGCTCCTAGTTCGAGATCATGCGTCGTATAGTTTACCTCATGTGTCTTTAGCTGTCTTGAGGCGTAGGCAATTACCTTTCCTCGTTGCATCAACACACATCCAAGACCTTGGTTTGATGCATCACAATAAACCACAAATTCCTCTGCTCCCTCTGGTAGGGACAAGACCAGAGCACTACACAGGGCTCGTTTCAGTGTTTGGAACGCAACCTATTGCTTATCCCCCCAGGCGAAGGTCACTCCTTTTTGAGTCAAGGTGGTGAGTGGTTTTGCGATTTTGGAGAAGTTTTGGATGAATCTTCGATAGTAACCGGTGAGTCCTAAAAATTGACAGATTTCTGTGGGTGTTCTTGGCGCTGCCCAGCTTTCGATTTCCTTGATCTTTGAAGGGTCCACATGAATTCCTTCCTTGTTGACTACATGTACGAGGAAATCCACTTCTCGAATCCAGAACTCGCACTTTGAGAATTTTGCGTACAGTTTCTTCGCCCTCAATGTTTCCAGGACTTGACGTAAATGTTGGTTGTGTTCTTCCTCACTTCGGGAGTAGACTAATATATCGTCGATGAAAACAATCACAAACTTGTCTAAGTAAGGTCAACACACCCTATTCATCAGGTCCATAAACACTGCGGGTGCATTTGTTAATCCGAAAGGCATCACTACAAACTCATAGTGACCATAGCGCGTTCTGAAGGCTGTCTTGGGAATATCCTCTTCTTGAACTCGTAGTTGATGGTATCCAAATCTAAGGTCAATCTTCGAGAAGAAACTCGCTCCTTGTAGTTGTTCGAAGAGGTCATCGATTCGAGGCAAAGGGTACCGGTTTTTGATGGTGAGTTTGTTTAATTCGCGATAGTCAATGCACATACGGAACGATCCATCTTTTTTCTTTACGAACAAAACCGGTGCTCCCCAAGGCGAGAAGCTTGGTCTAATGAATTCTTTGCTCAGAAGTCCGTTTAGTTGACTAGACAGTTCCTGCATCTCGGCTGGGGCTAGACGGTATGGCGATTTGGCTACAGGAGTAGCTCCAGGAATTAGGTCGATTTGGAATTCGACTTGTCTAGAAGGGGGCACTCCTGGAAGGTCTTCCGGGAATACGTCAGGGAAATTAAGACCTCCGGAATTTCCTTTATGTTTTAGCTTCTTGATTCCTATCCACGACATTGGCTAGGAAGGCGTGGTACTCCTTGCGGAGGTACTTTTGGGCCTTGACACACGAAATGATCTAAAAGTTTGAACCGGGATTGTCGCCATAGACGACAAGGGTTTCACCACTCGGCAGATTAAGGCGAATGACCCTTTCGTGACATAGAATTTCGGCATGGTGGGGGCATAACCAATCCATGCCAATAATGACATCAAAACTTTTTATGGTGACCGACATAAGGTCGATTTGGAAAGAGTGATTGTTTAGGGTGAGAGTACACCCAATGTAAATGTTGTTAGTGTTCTCTGTTTTTCCATTAGCCATTTTCTAGGGTGAATGTGTCTTTTAGTATTTGTGGTTTTTGTTTAAGCAAGCGTTTAAATTTATGGCTCACGAAGCTGTTCTCCGCGCCACTATCGAAAAGAATGCATGCGTATGTATTGTTAAGGAGAAACGTACCGGTGACCACAGTTGGGTCTGCAACTACTTCCTCATGACCTATCGCCAGAACTCTGCCCACTCCACTAGTGTTGTGGTTTCTTGCCTTTGGGCAGTTCCGCTTGAAGTGTCCTGCCTCTCCACAACCATAGTAGGTTTGACTTGCTCCTGCATTGGCAGCTTGTGCGTTTTGTTGAGCTGGAGCTTTACAAAATCGAGCGGTGTGCCCCTTTTTGTTACATTTGGTGCAATGCATTTCACGGCAAGCGCCATTATGGTGAAAGTTGCATTTGTTGCACTTTGGCAGGTTCCCGACGTATTGCCTTATTGGAGTTGGGTTGGCAACAGTTGTGGCGGCGTTTACAGCAACCACTTGTTGTTTCTTGGTAGGGTCTTGAGCAGGTTGACCCTTCTTCTTGTTCCAGAACTTCCTTTTGTTGTTTCCTCCCTTAGCTTGCTCAGAGGTGGTTGTCACAGTGCCATGAATGGCTTTATGATCGATGAATTGATGTGCCAGTTCTTTGGCACTATCAAAGGTAGTTGGCCTTGAGGCCAATACGCTTCCTTGAAGTTGGGAAGATAGTCCCCAAATGTAGCTTTCGACCTTCTTGCTTTCTGACGGAACCATTCCTGGACACAATATGGCTAGATCATTAAATCTTGAGGTATAAGACAGGATGTCGGAGCCTGTCATTTTGAGACCCCAAAGTTCCTCTTCCAACTTTTGTATCTCGCCCCTTGGGTAGTACTCCTTCATCAAAATGGTTTCCAGGTCTTCCCATGTTATCGAGTTAGCCACCAAAAGTGTCAATGTCTTGACGTGTCCATTCCACCAGGTGAGTGCCCTTTCAGAGAATGTGCATGCTGCAAACTTGACCTTGTTTGCTTCAGGGCATGCACATATTTCAAAGACTGATTCGGTCTTCTCGAACCATTGAAGCGATGCTATGACACCTCCGCTCCTATTGAAAGTTTTAGGTTTGGCATTAGTAAAGTCTTTGTAGGTACACTCTCTTGAGCGTCCCTGACTGTCCCCGTTGTTAGAATTTGTGGGACCATTACTCGCACCACCCGTATTATTGGTGCTGATTTGGGACATTGCGGCTGCTACTGCGGCTATTACGGCAGCCTGGAACATTACCGGGTTGAACTGAGGGGGTGGTGGAGGTGGTGGTGGCGGTGGTGGAGCTCCTACGGCGCCGCCACGTCTAGGATTTCTACGAGGTGGCATTTTCTACCATAAAAAGAATGAAAAGACAATAAGTCTTTGATAGCGCTCCAAAAGTCGAGAGTTAAACTAACATTGTTAGTTCTTTAAGTACATAATGATTTCGACTTGTAAAGTTATTGTAGGAATCCATTCATACTAGAGGTCTATAGATAATAAAATATAGACTTTATGAATGCTGATAAATTTGATTTACATGAAATGTTTGAGGTAGAATCCATACCGGGCCCACCCATAAATCGTTTGATGTATAATATTTACATATGATTAAGATTAAATAAACTTTCGAATCTAATGGGTCTGCCCTGGGTCCACAACCAAACAAGGAATAGGATCCAAGGTGGAACCATCATTTCTAGGTCGACATGGTCTTAATTATATATAATTTTGACTTATGAATCAAACAACCATAAATCGGACACCAGTAAATTTAGTCTGAAAACAATCCTTATCATGAACTTGACGTGATAAAGCAAATAGCGTGTCAATTTCATTGATATAACTTAGTATACAATATTGGGAAAATTTGACCCTATAAGGGTCTATATTACATCAATGTACGGAAAAAATTGACCACCTAACAGATCCCAGAAGTGTAAACACTTAAATCTCGGGATCGGACATAACATACTAGAAAATAATAGTAATATTTATCCGCAAAACTAGATTAAGCTGAAGCGAGCAGTGCAAGTACTACTTGCGATGGTTGAAGCTCTGCTGATCACAAAATGAAGACACGAAGTTCCTCATTTCGGCTCTGGATTCAGCCGCCTGGCGTTCTGCGTCTGTTAGACATCCTTCTAGAGCAGTTCGTTGTTCTTGGAGTTCTTGTACTTCAGCTCGGGTCACGGCCATCTCCCGTCGAAGAACCTTGGTGCGGTCTCGAGTTCGATCGTGATCATCATCCAACCGGCGAATACGAACGAAGTTGACTTGACTGGTGGCACCAAGTTCCATGAGATATTGTGTGTTAACTCTTGTTTGCTCTTTGTGGCGTGTGACACGGTGAACTATGATAGGGAGGGCTCGGTCGGCTGACCCTCCTCTGGTGAGATCGTAGAAACCTGGTTGTATGCCATAGGGAGGTCGTTGACCTTGCTCTTGGCTCCATCGATGTATAGTTTTGGCCCATTGGGGCGTCGGGCCCTGGTAGTGATGTGGAGGATTAGGGGCAGGGTGTGGATTGTAAACTTCGGGTTCCGAATCGGTTCCATCTGAGTCTTCTTCTTCTTCACCGTCTACTGATTCTTCCTCTTCCATGGGTTCTTCATCCTCCATGGGTTCCTCGTCAGAATCTTCCTCTAGGTCTTCCACAATCCAACCAACATTCCCTTGATTGGAGAAGTAGGGGTCACCTGGTAAGTGAAATCCTGCCATCGCGCCTATACGAGAGTAGGGATAAGAAGGATATGGCGAGAAATTTTAGTATAAGGAATTAGTTATTGTAATTTTATGATATGATTATTTGTGTTAAAATACTCCTATAGTATTTTTACGTTTGATTCTCAAGATTTTTGGTAAGCTGAAGACTTGTTGCTCATCATGATCCTCTTCGGCATACGTTGGTCGTACCTTGGCTAAATATAGTTGATCAGGCTATATTCATCCACAATTTGACTACATACTCTGAAGCTGGATCATGGTGTCCAACTTGTCTCAATACTTTTATGTTATTGCTATTGTGATACTGAACTAGTGAGTGCAATGGTACGAATAATTTTATAAAAATACCAATTTTTACTTTTAAAAGTATTCTTGAAAGGCTACGTCAGAGAATTTTGTCCCGCTGTATTTATAGTTTGTATATCTTATGTGGTTCGATACACTTAGTTCACTATAAACAAAGCTCTGATACCAATCTGTCACACCCCCAAACCGGAACGGCGGAAACGTTTCGGGGCGGAGGACGTCATGTTCAATATCATAACCATAGTGAAGAAAGTAAACACAACCATCATAAAATATAATTTAAAAGGTTACATCGTTGCAAAATACATGTTTCCAAATAAATTACATATGATGTCAAAGTAGTTCAAAAGAAATCTACGCCTTAGCGTCTTGCCTTCAAAAGTCTTGTGGTTACCTGTATTACTGATTACCTGAGAATACAAGTTGTTTTTGAAAGAGTATCAACATTAAAGCTGGTGAGTTCATAATCAATTTATGAATGAAAAGTGCATGTTGTTCCTTTTGTTATAAGTTTGTTTCCAGAAAATCCAATATTTTCTAAAAGTTTTAGTATAGTCTTAATTGAACCAAGACTTAGAATATGTAAGTAAATCATCATGCTTATATGTGGTTTTATATTTAAATAAAACTCTTTTTTGTGAAATCCTTAAATTCCCGTGAACGGTGTGTTTGTTAATTTCCCATGTGAGCTGTTATAACCATACTAAGACTCGAAGACCTCGTACTCGACGTTCTTCACGCGTCGGAATGTTATGACACTTGTCACCCCAGACCTGCCGGTCTAGCTGTTGCAAGCAGCTTAGGTGCGGGTTGTCAAACCCAATATAGATATCTATATACAAATATCATGTTCTCCCTACAATAGATTCTGGCTATAACTACAGGACTTTTTAAGTAGTACTAAAGAGTACCCCGAAGATGAATGTCTCACAAATTTATTCATTAACATGTTCACGTAGTTTGTAATAAAATACTCGCTTTATAAATCGATAATATTACTGTTTGAGGTGTCCAAACTATACCTATTATAGTTTTATAAAAATGTTTCATGTTGTAAATGGAACCTTGCTATGCATGACTTTGTATTTCAATAAAATGACATTGAAAATGCTAAGTATAAAATCATACACACCTTGCTCAACATGTTACAAGGTGTGAATAACTCTTAAACTTGTTTTAAGAATTTAACTCTTAACTGTCACTGTTTTAGATTATTAATAGAAAAATTATCGTAAGTCGAAAACTAAATCCGTAAACTCGGAGAGTTTGGAAAAATAGTCTACTATGTTCACAAATTTTCTTATAATTTTTGGTGGTCTCGAACCAATGTGAAAATGTTCATTTTCACAACCTGGTCCGATTTCGTTGCTGCAGTGATAGGCAGTTTTGTAAAAATCACCAAAAATTGTAGGAAAATCGTATGGAGATGTGCAAGTAGTCATTTTAAAGATATAAACCTGAAATATTTTCATATTAAACAGTTTTGAAAAATATTAAGTTTAAGTTGGATAAAACAGGTCACAACTTTTCTGTTGTAAGCTGTCAAGTTAAGTTTCAAATATGTTTTAGTGTTTTAACTTGTATCCCCCCCTGAAAACTAAAGATAACTAGAAAATGTAGGGGTATGAACTCACCTTTTGTGATTCTTGGAAGAGTGGAAGGTCAAGACGAGGAGTTTCAAGTCAAGAACAATTGATGAGCACGTAAAAGCTTGGATGATCCTAAGAACGATTCTTTGGTGTTAGAATGTGTGTAGATGATTCAAGGATGTTATGGAAATATGGAATAAAAATTGATTTTAGAGGAAATAATTATCAAAAAGTGAAGTAGTAGTCCAAGAAAACTTCCAAAAGTGGCTGGAAGTTGAGAGAAACTAAGCTTCTTTGTGGGGTAAGAAAGGTGTAAAAGGGTGGGAATGATCAAGTGAATCAAGAAATCCTCCAGAGATTTCTTTATATAGGGGAGTTGCTGGAGCAAGTTGTGAGTTTTAATTGATGTTTGCATTGGTTTGTGTAATGTGGATAAGGTGGCAAGTGAGAGGGTGACACATGGAAGGCAAGTGGGCACACTTGACCCACTTGTGGGGTAATTATCCTCTTAATATAAAATAATGATTTTAAATTAATAAATCCTTGAGAAATAAATAAAATATGAGTTCTGGGAGTTTAAATAGTAAAAATATGAATTTGGTGAAAAAATCTCGTCAAAAACGGGCTTAGGAGGCGAAAGTAGTCGAAAACCGGAAGAAGGGGGCGAACCTGCGAGGTTCGGCCCTTAGGAGGTGAGAACCGAGAGAAGGGAGGAGGAGGGACCAAAGGCAGGTGAAGGGACCAAAGGTAGGGGATTGGGCCCGAAGGTCAGGTTCGGTTCGCTGGGGGCTTCGCTTCTGACAGCGTCGCTTCTTAGAGAGGTTCCATCCAAGAGGGTTCGGTTCCTAAGAGGGTTTCGACCCTAAATGGCTATTTTTCAATATAACTTCCCGTTTTGAGTGATTTTTGGCCAAGTTAAGGGTTGGGATGACCCAATTGACTATAAAAAGTTGAGAGAGATTTTGAGAGAGATTTGGGAGAGATTGGAGAGAGATTCACTTTTAGCCATTTTCATCGAATAATCTTGCAATGCAAGGTCCGTGGACAACGTTATACTTCGTTTATGATTATTTTAAGTCCCCAAAAGGGTTCATAAACGTGTTTTGATTCGTTTAGCTCTCTTCTTATGGTTTCACATTGATAAACACATAGATTTACCAAGACACTCGAATTCTTGACACATAATTGTATGTTTTCATAGAATAACTTTTAATCATACAAGTATTATACAAGATTGACCGGTTTGACTTGTTGACTTTGACTTTGACCTAGATTTGACGGTTGTCACAATATATATATATATATATATATATATATATATATATATATATATATATATATATATATATATATATATATATATATTTGTGTGTGTACTAAAAATGCATTTTTTTGAAAAATTCTTTTTTTTTATATCATATTTTCGAAATATAAGGCATATTTTCGTATATTTGAATTTTTTTTTTAATTTTTTTCAAAATCTCTGAAAATATTCTTTGAATTTCAAAATTAATATCTGAAAAAAGATTTTTTCAAAAAAATGCATATTCATATTTTTTTTGTGTATATGCATATTTTTAAAACCATATGCATATGCACATGCACATTAAAAAAAATAAAAACATTTTTAATGCATCTATATGTATAATCATATGCATATGTCATATGAATATCTCATTATCGCAAATTCATAA